>NC_056747.1:555953774-556033774 GCF_019279795.1 Protopterus annectens
ATCAAATGATATGGCTGTTATCTTTTTTTACATTTGAGGATAGCATGTTTGCCATCAGTCAGAACTCTTGATCCATAAGCTTTTACTTTGCCTTCCTGCAATAATATTGCACCAAGCCCTTTTTAGCTTGCATGCACCTCCCTAGTTGTACATTTTCACACTTCATAGAATTTAGGTGTAGGAACTACAGTAACCAGATGCTTTAGCATTTCAAAGTTTTTCTCTTACTCAAATGGCCAAGACCATGATGTGTCTTATTCTAGTAGTTTCCTGAATGGTAGCGTTACATCTGAAATGTTAGGGGTGAACTCTGAAAGATTCTACACTATTGATAGGAAACTCAGAGGATATTTATTGTGAGACAATCACGTAATTATAAGTGATTTAACTTTCAGCATCAGCCATAAAAAATACCAGAAACCTGAATATTAATTAAGAAAGAGCTGAACTCTTTTGGAACTGACGTTTTTTAGCTACCTGTTTTCAGCATATATTGTTTTTTCTTTGTTCTTTGTCAGGATCAGGTTTAAGCCATTCTGAGGTTGGTATAAGTCTAGTTTAGAGTACTTGAAAGAAGTTAGACTTACCTTACATTTACTTTTATCCAGCTTTAAGCAATTCTGCCTCAATCTGTCTACCAGCATGTAATGTTCTTGCTCGGTAGTTCCCAAGACTAGAACATCATCACTTATTTTGACTACACTCCTGCTACAGCTCTCTGGAGCACCTCTAGAATTAAAAAGATTCAAAACAGTAACTTCAAAAATTTGATTTCCATCTGCCAAGAGGTGTATTAAATATGTACAGCTTGATACTAGCTTTCCCCAGCTTAATTAGACAGAACTATTGGTTGATACATACAACAGATAAGAACTTGACATTAGATGTTCTTGCAACTATTTTTATATTGTTTGAAATGGATAATGCTTCTTTCTTTGTCACTTAAGTCTTATGGAGATATGAATATTTTCAGTTTGTCCTGCTTCTTGAAAATCCATGCTGTTTTAATTAATTCACTTTGCTTACTTATGACTGCCATAGATTCCATATCCTGTAAATGTTGATCAGTTTTACCTCCTTTTTATAGCCCCCTGACTTACTCAATGCCCCCCCTCCTTACTTTGTGTTTTTTCTTCCTCGCAAGAGACAGCTACCAGGTCTACAGAAGCTCAGCATGCCCCTACCCTAGAAGAGTGCACTATTTCATTCCCCAGACGAAGTAACAGAACTACAACCAATCTACTGCCTACCTGAAGGGATCACCAGTGTTAAAATGGGCTTATCTCTAGGAAGGGCAAGAGTCCTATGCCCCATTCATTTCCCACTGGGGTGGTCACAAGTGCATGTCACATCAGGGCTGAGGTCAAGCCTATCCCCTAACAACTTGAGAGTCCAACGACCAGTTTGTTTTCTGGGATGGACCCAGTAACCCCATCCTTCTATCTGAGGATGGTAACAAGCAACTTAGTCTGTAGGTAAGGTAGACCTTCACCCAACCCCTGAAGCTCCTACTCCCTGGTACTGTTCCCTTGAGTTCCAGTATTGCTGGAAGTGGTTGGATGCATGAGTGACTCCTCACACATTTTTAGGATGCACAATGCTACAGTATAGCAGAAATACTTTTAATCATGCCAGCTGTTTCACAAGCACTGTGATCAAGAGTGTTTGTTGCTTGAACCAACTTTCCAAATACTTTACATGAAACATTAATCTATACTACTTGCATTTTCACTAAGAATTCACTCACATTTGACCTGAAGCTTACTCTTTATGTCCTGGATACATCAAAAATGTATGCGGACTTGCACTTTGTGGCTGAGTTGGTTTCACATACTAGAGCGGGTGTGTTAACTTTGTGTTGTTTATTGTGTTATGCTTGTTCTCTTTCTCATTTATTTGTATTTTACCTACTTTCTCATCTCCATTTATTGTTCCATTCTTTTATTGCTTTATTTCATATTATTTTTTTACCTTGTATCCATTTGCAGTATTTAAGCATGTAAATAAAGTTTAACTTGTACTTGAGCTATACGCTATATCTCTTGGAGTATCCCTCATTTTCACAGAAAATTTCTTGGAATCATATGCCCCTTCCATTCATCATTCTTCAGTAACAGTTGCCATTCACGATGGTAAAGTACGAACATCAGTTCAGCTGATAGTGCCTTTTTTTTTCTGCAATGAGGAGAAAAGTGCTTTTTGCTCAGAAGTTCCTCAGATATCCAACCTATTGCCAGTACAGATTGCGAGCTGCTTCTGCTGCACAACGTTTAGAAATCAGGTTTTCTGTTTTTGAAGCAGACCCCCCCCCCAAGTTGCATGTCTGTCATGTCATGCAGTGCATCCTACGACCTATTTGTATGTTGCTGCACTGCCTACTATCCTCCTTTTATCTTTATGTGTACATACTCTGGTTCTAGGAATATTATTAATATTCTGTATGAGCACAGTGGGTTAAAATGTTGTATGCTTTTTGGTAAAAGGATCGATAAATGTGACCATATTTGAATATGCACTGTTTAATGTTTACTGATTATCTGTTTATTGCATTTTATTGTTTTTGTTCTTTAATACAATGTTCATTCATGGAACTTTTCTCCATGAGTCTCTTCTTCATATGGGCAATGCCCAATAAAAGTTATATGAAACTCAGTTTTAATACTTTCAGAGACACTTGCATAAATAAATAAAGAACAAATTTCAGTAGTAAGTTAGGAATTGAGGCTGACCACAATTTCCCAGTCAGGTGAGAGAAGTTACACTATCTCAAGGGAAGAAAATGGTGAACATTTAAGGAACTGTAGGGTAATCTGAATAATGAATGTCACCATACAGCTGTTTGTTAAGTTTCAGATGTTTCATTAGAAAACACACTGCTAGAATAATGCAGAAGATCAGAAAAGATTTATAAATGGTGGGGTCTCAGCATTTAAGTATTCTCCAAAACACACATAAACTGTGAATAAAAAGATCTCGACCAAGCAGAGAATTGTCAGTGGTAAAATGTTTGCACTGGATCACACACAATAAAACAATCACATTGCTACTGTGAACCTTCGTATAAAGCATTGTATAAACAGTATTACAAGGGCACAGGAAACATTTATGGTTGCCTGTATGATGGTCCCTCTGAATGATTCTTGCCCCACTTCCTGTCCTGTAGTAATTCTCTACTATGAGGGAATGAATGAGCAGAGTCTGATTGGGGAAGTCCTGGTAGTCAGAAAGCAATGGGTAAAAAAAAAACACCCACGAGATGATACTGTGGGCCATAACAGAGGCACAGTGGTGGATTTGTGTAATTTAGTTTCCTAATTTAGTATTACATGCCTAAGGAAGCCTTCTAAAGTATATGTGGTAGGAGAAGCTTAGAGAAGCTTGTGCATTGAAGTGAAAAAGAAAGATTATATAATCTGGTAATTAGGATGCGTTCAAAATGATACAATGAAATGGTTGAGTCATGAGAAGAGGACGTGAATGTCGTTACACAGGTCTTATGCCTGGTGCAGTATTTCTAGATTTCAAAACAACTGTTGAAACAGTAAACTACAAGCAATTACTAAAGTTTACAAGCCGTGGCTTCTCTCAAGTGGTTGTATAATGATTTCACAACTACCTCTACAACCTACTCTACACTGTACGCAAAATTTACAATTCCTTAGTAAAGGGAAGAATTTCCTGCCAAGTTTCGATGTAGTATTTATTGGGTATGGGGAAACGACTTATGAAATCCCTACAGAGCTGTAATTAGATTCTGAAATACTTGCAGCTGACAACAGACTTCATGCAAGTACCGGAAAGACTACTCATGCTGTTTTGTAACTGCTCAAAAGATTAAATGTGTTTTGTCCCTGTTATCGTTGATCTCTTTTTAACGTTTTACTTTTGTTCACCTCTCATCAGTACTTGCAAATTGTTAGTTCCCCATGTCAAGTATTAGAACAACTTAAAGTAGTTTCTGATATCCAGTCTCCTCATTCCAAAAAAAAAAGTTCCATAGCTAGCAATGCACTCAATCCTAGGATCGAATATGGACTGCTGCTTATTGTTGCAAACGCCGCTGCTGGTGACCAAATTATTACAAACTGAGAATATCATTCTGTACGTCATCAAGCTAATGTTGCCTCACAGAGAGCATTCCCTGGTTCGATTCTCAGCTGGGTTGCTTTCTGTGAGGAGTCTGCATGTCCTCCCGGGGTTCTTGTGGATTTCTTCCGAGTGCTCCAGTTTTTCCCATTCCAGAGGCATGCAGTACATGGATTGGGCACACTAAATTGGCCGTAGGTGTGAATTATGTGAATCTGAGTGCGTAATGTGGAAGAACAACACAGCAGGGATAGTCACCCAGAAGTGTAAAAATTGGATGTAGGTGATTCTCTTGAAGTGACACTTCGACCTCATGTACAGAAATGGGGAAAAAGGGGTTGTGGATGGATGGATTTCATCAACCTAGGTAACAAACACCACTTACAGTAAAACAATTGTAGATGGCTTACAGTTTCAGCAAGTACAGAAATGGGAAAAAGGGGTTGTGGATGGATGGATTTCATCAACCTAGGTAACAAACACCACTTAAAGTAAAACCAGATAGCCTAGTATAAACCTATGAACCTATACCAGATCCACTAGAGCAAACGACTTAAACCTTAGCACAGCTATAAATAAGACATGCTGGAGGGATAGATTTGTCACTCAGACTCCCTATGCTGTGGTATAAAATCCCGGTCCATGTGAGGCAGAGCACCTCGCTGGCTCTGTTCAAGAGAAATCTTGACCGGTGGATGGGAGATCGTAGGTTTACCCCGGGAATCATCTCTGTGTCACTGCTGGACAGAGGCACAACAAACTAATGGGCACAATATTGTTTAACATAAGGGGTGGCGTAAGCCACAAAACTTTGGGCTAGGCTTATAAATGCCTTAGGGCAGATAGCCTAGTATAAACCTATGAACCTATGTTCAACTTTGGTGTAGCTGAATCCTTAAATTGCAACCTTATTTAACTGAGTGCTGATACAATTTTCTGTACTACATTAAAAAACTGATCAACATGATAACACAGAAAATGGAATTTCTGAATTCCAGCATCCCAACAGTGAGGGGACAGCATAAACCTAATAACCTGTGAAATGGTGTGCCACTCACTTGAGTGCTGAGTAACCCAGAGTTTATTGGGGTGGGAGGCATAGACATTCAAAATGAAGGTACAGGGGGAGCTAGAGCCTCTGCAAAAAAATACTTATTAAAGTTTGCCATCATGATTTTTGAGATAATTATGCACTGACAGGCTTCATCAATGTTTTAGAGATCTGCATTGCAGATTAACGATATATTACAGATTAACGAACAAGGTGCAGGGTTTGAGTCTCACAATTGGCTAGGCTTAAAAGGGCTCACAAGGGCAGTTAGCTTAGTACTGAACTCTGACCCTATGAACATTCATCTTCATAGGAGCTATATTTCCAGTGTGCAGTCCCTGACTGCACAACAAGACAGTAGAGTATTGGGAACCTGCACTAATGGGAAGTCCGGATGCATAAGGGGACATAGAAAAGATGAAGAGCAGGGAAATGTTCATAGGTTTATACTAGGCTATCTGAAAATACTGTGCCCATTTCTCCCATCCACCGTCAAGATTTCTCTTGAACAGATGACAAATCTATCCTCCAGCATGTCCTATTTATATCCTCTAGTGGATCTGGTAGATTTGGATTTTTTGAGGTGGAGCATGGTCTGAAGCAGCAGAAGGGAATGATACTATTTAAGTGTTAAGCACTTGCCCTATTAACAGTTGTGATAAGGATGAAACAGAGGAAGAGTTATGGATTACTGTTTTGTTACAAAAATGTATCTACCTATGTATTAGTAATATATATATATATATATATATATATATATATATATATATATATATATATATAGTGTGTGTGTGTGTGTGTGTGTGTGTGTGTGTGTGTATCTATACTTAACTTCAAGTTTACCATGTTGATATTGTATTTTCAAGTTTTGGTACACTATCAGGATTACATGTTCATCTTTGTTATGATATTTTAGAACACGGTAAATTTAAAAAAAATATTTAAGATAAAGCTATTAAAATGAATGCATTCAGTGGCGGCTGGTGACTTCAAATCAAAGGGGGGCTGCAGGAGACAGCTGAATGGGCGGGGCCAACAGGAAGGGGTGTGGTCAACTGAAAGGGGTGGAGCTATGCTGCAATGGGATCAATGTTGGACATACTTATTTACATGAAACGGTCATTTTTAAGTCTAAACCTAAATATGCACCTATCTTCAACAGATGAGGTTTTTCCTTCAAGATGACATTATTTTTCTTCATTCAAGCATTACATCTAACAACCCTACAAACATTTATTTTTACAAATGCAGAGAGGAATTTCTATTTTTACAACAGATGGAGGAATATGGTAGACTGTGTTAGAATTGAGGCAGTAGTCTCCAGTAATTCATCCTACTCAATCCAAGTTCTGCAGGTTTGATGAGACTATGCAAGCAAAATAGTTAACTTACAGTTTACACGAGCACTCTACTGTGAATGGAATCTTCTCAAAAGCATGTTGAAACAGACTTGACATTAGATATTTAGCAATGCATCCTGTGGATGTAACATTTAAGATACAGCAAACTTGCTACTGACCTTTGTAACAACTTATGAGTCACTCAAATGCATTATAATACCTAGGTTGTGCTGGCTCAGAACAAAAAGAGGGAATACAACCAGTTTCACTAAGCATTTTTTTTCATTCAGAACACTTCTCTGCTAGGGAGTGTTATTATGTTTATGATTTTACAAACGCCACAAGCAACTAAGCAAGAAACAGGCAAGTCTGCAGAAACCTTCATTTTTTCTGTGGTACCTTTTGCACCCAGATTTTCAAACATAGTTATAGTTTTACATCAAAGGTCCAAGGCTATAATGAAAGCCTCTCAAGATTTTGACAGCCTTGGCTGTCCACAGTTCCTTTCCGCACAGTGCTTGAAGGTAAATGCAAAACAACTTAAGCAGGTAGGCAAGACTTGAGGAACACTGAATCTCAGGCAGCCAGCTTAGTGGTGTAGAGTAAGAAGTTCCCATTAGTAATACTGGTGACCAGGGTTTAATTAGCAACCTTGCATACCTCTCAGTCTCTTAGAGCAAGAAATCTGGACAAAGCCATAAATAAAAGTAGGGCAGAGACCCCAAAAAATGTGTCTGTATACCTTGTATACATAAATACCCAGTGTGCATGAATCAACCTTGTTAACCTGAATGCTCAGTGTGCACACTCATATCTTGTACATATGTTTGATGTACAGTATCTTTGAGGGAATGTATGTTGAGGAGGACTGAGTTATCAACATTTCTGGAAAGTGAGATATATTGTCATTCTAAAGCATTGTCTTAAATATGAGGGTGAGATGCAAGCTCCCAGTGCAGGAGATGAGCTTGCTAATGGCCCACTGGCTTGAGAGGATTTGTTACATTTTGGGCTAATGTGCACCAGGCACCTCATTACAGACAGGCACTAGGTAGCTCTGCAGAGTATAGATCAGCTAATTCTACCAAAGCCTAGACATTCTGCATTAGGTAGGACCAGCAAACTCTTATAACATATTTTGTTTCATTGCATTCTTCAAAGATAAGCTATGAACATGCAAGCAAGTTGTCTGGTCTTTGCACTGCCAAAAGATCACGGTCACATCTGACTTTTTAAGGATAGCAATCTCTACTAGTAATGATAGTTATCCAAGTGATATTTCATAGTGTTCAAGAATGGACAATGTCTCAGGTTACACATGGCATAGCTTAAATGCTACATTTTGTCCCTGTGATACAGAGTGCCCTGTGAAACTCTCTGGGAAATACAATGCAATGCATTTGACTGAAACAGTGCTAGTACACTGTCTTGATACTTGTAATGGAGATAGGTTGGAAAGCTTGATATTTCTTTTCTAACAAAAACATTTTATCTGTCAAAACATGCCAGTGACATTTTTTTACAGTCATGTATAAAATGCATTTTAATTGAATGGCATTCTGTCATGGCCTGAGAAAGTTTCAGTCATTTAATTGAGTGAACTTAATGAAAATATACCAAAACTTTTTTTTGTCTAAATATAATATTTCCATGTAAGTGATATTTACTTATTTCAACATTCACCTGTGTGTAAGTCATCTGCAAACGAGACTCAAGCTTATGATCAATATCAATTCAGTGGCTCATCTATTTGTTTATATATTTATAAATGACTAAATGTACAATAACAATTATTTAATTTCAGTTGGATCAAAGCCATATGCCCAAAGATGCAGTTGGCTGGGACAATAAAAAATAAAATGTATATTATACATACCACCAAGAAGAAAACTCGCTGTACTGTACTCTACTATGTTCTTCTTCTTCTTCTAACTTATTGTTCTACTTCTTTATTCACTTTTCTTCTTCAGCACAGCTGCCAAAAATGAATATAGTTAGGCCACCCAAAAAAAAATATAAAAATAGGTAAATCCTTAGAGTTTGACCTTCCCTGTGTGATTGACTCAGTCACGATCACGAATCATTCAGTCCACAACTGAAACTGTTTGATTCTTGCTCTTTTCCCAGCACATAAAGCCCGGGAAGAGAGCGACAACCAATCAGCAGCATTTAGCCCAAGCACGTCATGTACATGCCTGCAGATGTCGCAGTCCGAACCCCTTCCAATTCTATGCCGTTTGGAACTGCATAGACTGCTGGGCATCACACTGATGCCTTATTTAGTTCACCGGGCTGCAACAAAAACAAAAAAAAGTCTTTATTTTAAACCGCCGCAACCCGAGGCGGTTAAAGTGCGCATGCACGTACTTGCCGAGTCGCTGACTCTGAGACAAAGTAAACAAAAAAAAGAATATGGTCTACTACACAAAACACAAACAGGTACTTTTTCTTTTTTTTGCTAAGTGGGCTGCAGTCCGGCAGTCAGATTCCACGAGCCGCTCCTGAACGCATTTAATACCTAGCATCTACCCAGATCATGGAACATTATTTTTATAGAAAATTATATGTTCAGGACTATAGTATTTCAATCCTTAGATGTTTTTTGAGATTCTAAAATTATATAACCCTATAAATGTATACTTGAATGTACAATCCTGGAAATAACTTTTAAGGAAATATGAACAATACTAATGTGGTTGACTTAACCCAGTCTTTTATGATCTCTTTTGTTTAGCTTAATAATAGAAACAAAAGAAAGGGGAATAGAATTGTAAATAAAACGCAGACTTTACCCAAGATAAAATCATTGCCATTTGTAGATGATGATATATTATTTCTTTAGGATGCCTTTCAGGCAAATTGCAATTTCTGTGTAACTACCAAGATGGCCATTAATATATTAGTTATGTAAATGTGGTATACAGGGTTTAGAATCTTGGAGAGTTCTTTGAGAGCTATGCCCCCTTAATTCAATAAGAAAATAACAATGCAAACTTCAGAAATGTAAGATGGTATAGTCTTTTAGGTAAAGTAAACAAATTTGTCTTCTAAATTATTTTAACGGGGGTGGGGGGCTGCACCCCTTGTTGTAGAGGATCTTTCCTCTCACACAACACCTTACTAAAGATACTAACTCCACAGCTGTTCTGTATCAGAGAAGAAGGGATCACCCATTATTCAAAGATAGAGCAGTTGCTAGTATGGGGACACAGCCTCCAAACTTTGGGGGGGTATAGGGGCAGTTGCAGTTTAGATATATTAACTTCTAAGACACTTATGTCTGTATTTTCTTGAGTGAGTCTTTCATTTAATTTGCATAATAGAGATTTTTAGCTTTAAGTAGTATAGCGAACATAATCACAGTATTTTTCAGTTTTCCTTTGTTATATTTAGAGCAATTTGCTTTCTGGTAGCAATTCTATATCATGTTAGTGCATATGTTATGTGAATCAAATTACACATAAAATTATTATATAACTTCACTTTTAACTCCCTACAAAAGTTAGTGTAGAATAGAGTGCAGACACCAAGATTCTTGCAATTCAATTAAATATTGTTTCTCGCTTGAATTTCAAAATGTTTCCTTAACATAACTTTATTAGTTGGTTGTATAGCATGAACTGCCCTGTGAAACCGAGTATTTCCATTACATTGTAGTGTGCCCTCAAAATACATTTAACTTTCAAGACTGTAGACAGCCTCTACCATAATGTACTTTATAGTTAGAGCAGATATACTTTGTAAGACATTGCTGTAGCCGGATCCTCTTACTGCTTGTAATGACATCCTTTATCTTACTTTGCACACTTTTATTTTACTTTAGTTTACCTTGTGTGTGTAGTCACAGCTTGTTATCATATTCTGTGTTTATAATTACTCTTTATACAATGACTGGCCATTAACATTCAAAATTGAGCAAGCTGATTGGTCAGCCCAACCAGCGTACCCATTGTAAAGCGAGCATATAACAATGGAAAATGATTATTCTTCCTTATGTGAGTTTGTTGAATATCTTAATAGTAGCACTAGTTTTTTGAAATTTACATTTAGCTCATCTAATGAGAAGATTTCGTTCTTGGATGTACAAATCATTATAGCCCCTGATGGCAGTGAGACACAGATTTATACTAAATCTTGTAAGACTAACAACATTTTACATGCCAAGAGTATGCATCCGAAATCTGTGAAGAGAAATGTGCTAAAAGGGCAATTTTATAGATCTGCCCGGCTGCATACAAAGGACAGTTGTATGTATGAATCTTTTGAAGAAATTTCAAATAATTTTAAAGAAAAAGGCTATCCACAGGATGATATATCTGAGGTTGTCTCATTTAAGGACACTCGATCAAAACCCTACCTGAATTCAGAAGTGGGCCCTGTCAATAACAAGAATGGGAACTTGTTAAGTAAGGCAAGAATGTGCCTCACCTTCTCCAGTGATTCTTCTGCTATATGCAATATTATTAAAAAACACTGGAAAATAATGCGATCAGATGCTAAATGTAAGGAGACATTGGGTAAAGTGCCACAATTTACCTTTAAAAATCAGAAATGTCTAAAGGGACTGCTCTGTTATAAATCCAACAGAGTTGTTAATAATGGGAATGAACATTTAGGGAATGCTATTTCAGGGACCTTTCCTTGTCGTAAATGTACCATGTGTTCTTATGTAAGTAATGATGATATGTATGTACACCCTGTGACTGGACATGTCTATGAGCTTAAGGCATATGCTGACTGTAATACAATGAATGTTGTGTATATAGCTTCCTGTGAGCTCTGCAGAATGTTTTATGTGGGCAAGACTAATAGGTGTTTGAGAGATCGGCTGCATGAGCATCTTTACAGTATCTGGAGAAATTATAGTAAAAATGCCCTTGCAAAACATGTTACCTTGACAGGAAATAATCATCATTTTAAATTTTCAGTATTAGAAATTTGTCAGCCTAATGTTAGAGGTGGAGATATAACAACTAGGACTGAATGTCAAGAGGTAAAATGGATGTTACTTTTACAAACTACAGGGACTAAGGGGTTAAATGAGTTCATTCCCCTTAAACCTATTTTAAAGTCACGTGATTTGCAGCACTAATTGCTTGTATTATTTAAATTGTAACTGTTATTTTTATGTAGATCTGAAGAAGTACTCTGTTATGTACGAAAGCACTAATCTTTTATTTTATGTATTGAATCAATGTGTTTTATTGGATTCATTAAATTTTCTTGCACTACTGCAGTTTGGTTTACTTTGACACAAAATATTTTTCCTACAACCGGACTTTGCTCCTTTACTTTGTTTTATTTTGCTGAACCAATGGAAAAAAGTTTGGTTGCCCAGAGTTTCTTTTATTAATATATGCTATGGAAACCAAAGCAAGTAACAGAATATGGATGATCAAAAGTGGAAAAAGAAAAACAAACAAAACATTAACAACAATAATCCACCAACAGAAGCAGACAACCATCATCCACCATCTGATGAGTCTGTTGTATGAAAAGCTTATTGTAAAGTTGTGGGTTTAAATAAATATTAGAACCATTCCTCTGTGGTGTTTTTTTTTTTTTTTTTTTTTTGTATTATCGCCATGTTTGGCTTCCTGTTTGCAGTTGGTTTTCTGCTTCCATTGGCAGATTATTTTTTTTTAAGTTTTATATGCTACGGAAACTACTTTTTTTATTTAAAAAAAATAATAAAAGTTTTAAAAATGGGAGACTTCAAAAGAACGTGAAAGGACGGAGGAAAAACAATGCTAATCATGTACATTATACAAGACTATTGAAACACACTTGATTATCCTTATATTTTCTCTATCCCATCTCTCCCATATGTTGGAAGTCTCCCAATTTCATTTTTTTTTAATAAACAAGGCAACGACGATCGATCTTCCTTTCTCCATTGCTTCCTTTACACAGCACTGATGTACTGTGTAAGCATGAGAAAGAAAGACCTGTACACATGCACAGCGCATCAAGAAAGTGCACATGCACAGCGCATCAAGAAAGTACACATGCACAGCGCATCAAGAAAGTACACATGCACAGCGCATCAAGAAAGTACACATGCACAGCGCATCAAGAAAGTACACATGTACAGCACATCAAGAAAGCCCCAGAATACCAGTGAAAAATACTGAAGAGCAGCAAACTGCCCTTATACAAGGACATTATTTAAGAAAGTTAAGAAACGTAAGTAACTTTTTCTTTAATAATGCCATTATTTAATAGCAGTAACTCCCAGCTGGGTATAGGTAATGCTGGATTAATTTACAGTTGACTTTGTTTGGTCACTCTATATTCAACCTTGTAACCAAACCATGCCAACCATGGATAAATCCAACATTATGCAGCATAAATAGTCAGTTTTAGTGTGGTGACAAGTCAGGCACTGTAGAAACCAGTCAAATCGAAAAAAACATCCAGTGCCTTCAACCATGAGCAGCTTAAAAGTGCATTTAATGAGTTCCAGAGTTGACAAACACTTCACATAAAGTTCTATGAAATCCAAGATATGTAAAATAAAATCCCAGGAGGTAGGCAAGGGTAAAAAATTCCAAATCATGTATAAAATTCCAAACCATGCTATTGCAATCCCAGTATACTTTCATCTTTGGAGGCTTCCTCGGGCATGTAATACTAAATTAGGCAATTAAATTACACGAATCCACCACTGCGCCTCTTTTACGGCCCATAGTGTCAACTCTTGGGTGGCTCACAGAACCCATCTCAAAATAGTTAGATTTTGAATGCAAGAAACATCTTTCAGCAGCATATAGTCTTGTAAAAGACTCTCAATATTTTATTTACCAACTGTCAAAGTTGTTTACCTCAAACAGTTATAATGACTTTCTCTTTTCTACCTTAGACATAGATTATTTATTTACAGTGATTCCTAATGAGTATGGACTCACACAATTTAAAAAGTTTTTTTTGAGTTTTCAGACTACAGGTTAAAGTTAATGAGATATGTGTGCTGTTGATACTTGTCTTAGTTAATAATGTTTTCATTTTTTAGCAACAATTTTTCCAATAAATGAAAGTTGTGGTAATGGTTACCCTGTGCCAACACCAATGCCAAGTTTGTCATGTTTCACTGGGAAAGGTCCCACTTATTTAATGATATGAACCCATATAGATCTATAATATTGTTCTATAAATAATTTCTGGATGACCTCTTCCTTATTTGTCAGGGATCTAAATCGGAGTTTACAGAATTGTATGCATTCATCACTGGTACCGGTAACTTCTTGCATTTTAAGACAGAACCATCTCCTTCCACAATTAACCTCATAGACATAGATTTAAGTAAAAATGAGCTCTCACAAATAAATACCTCAATGTATAGGAAAGAAATACGAACTAACAGTTATATAAACAGCACCAGCATGCATCTACCGCACATTTATAAAAATATAATATGAAATCAGTGTTTAAGGATGGCATGGCTTAATACTGAAGAGATGAAGATGAAGATGAAGTTACAATTACATACTACAACACATGAATTTAAGGAAAGAGAAAACAAGTCACACATGGTAGACAGTATACAAAAGGATATTTTAAATAAATGTGACACAATATTCAGACCTTTTTTAACAGTTCAGGACAAAGCAGAGTTACTAATGAATGCCCTAACAAATGTAGGTTCTCTATGATCTATAATAGTAACACTCATAAATAAAAAAATATCATATTGAGATATTGTTCAGTTTTATTGTGAATATCAGAACTAAGTACAACAGTCACTGAACAACTAATCTAAAAAATATGTTTTGTTACAAAGAACAACCGGCTACTTATTCTCATTTTCAAAGTAATAGACACGGAGCGTTTACTTACAATAACTGCATCCACTGCAGTTCTATAAATATAAAACAATGCCATTTTACATGCCGTGATGCCTAAACCCTTTATTATCTTAACATATGGCGATTGCAATTCCAAGAATTTCATTTATTTAACAACTTGCAGTAAATGTCCAGCTTACTATGCAGGGAAAGCTAATAAGAAGATTAAGGAAATAATAAGTCAACATCTATCAGAGATCAAGAGAACAAATTTTAACAAATTCACTATGTAAACATATAAATGAAACACATCAAACTCATTCCTTTAAATTTCTTATTTTAAATATTATTTTACAGCCCATATGGGGAGGGAATATTACCCTCCTGACTGAACAAGAAGACCTCCGATGGATCCTCAGATTTAAATCACACATCCCTCCTGGAATAAAGGACATAGTTACCATTAAGCCTCAACTAAAGCATCTCCATAACCAGATACATTGACTTCATTGATTGCATATTTTCATGTTTTTTATTTTTATATATAACTTTATCACCATACCTTGTTACTGTAAACTCAATACATTTTATGTATACATTTTTATGAAACCATTCTTTCAGAATTAAATTCCTTAAATTCTAAGCGAATATGTGATTTTTGTACATCATGTGACCTTTTGATATCATGTAACTTGTTACATCATGTAACTGATTTTACCTATTTAAAGCATTCTAGTTTCCTAATTTAGTATTACATTTCTGAGGAAGCCAGCTAAGGTGAAAGTGTACTGCTATTGCACTAGTGTAGTTTGGAATTGTTTACCTTTGTCTACCTTCTTGAATTTATTTTAAATAGTTTGGATTTTACAGAACCCTATGTGAAGTGTTTATCAACTTTGGAACTCATTAAGCTGCTCATGCTTCAAGACACTGGTTGTTTTTTCGATTTAAATCCAGCATTACCCACATCCAGTCATGGGTTATTGCTATAATAATTCACATTGTGGAAGCATTATTCTGTATTGTAGCTGTACCACCAATTCATGTTGTGATGCTGTATTATTTATGTATTTTGATTGGTATTTGGATACATTTACCCAATTAACAAATATATAAATAAATAGAGTCTTGCAGTTAGCTTAAAGGATTAAGGAGTTGTTAATGAGCTGTTTCCTCTAGTCCAGTGGTAAAAGGTTTGATTATTTCAGCCTTCATTGCCTAATTGTGTGACTATGAGCAAGTCAATTAACCAGACAGTGAACCTGAACTGAGTCTGAAAAAGGTCCTTGGAAATCAGTGCTTTACCCAGAAAAACAAATACAAATAAATAAATAGTACTATATAGTTTTCTTCAGTTGTCAAATCTGCATAGTCATTGCTAAAACTCTTAAAAACTATCTGACTGCACAGAAATGTGTGTCTGTCTATAAATATATGTATATGTGTGTGTGTGTGTGTGTGTGTATATATATATATATATGTATATATATATATATATATATATATATATATATATATATATATATATATATGTGTGTGTGTGTGTGTGTGTGTGTGTGTCTAAAACACATGTATTATAAAGACACACACACACATATATATATATATATATATATATATATATATATATATACACTGCACACACATACATACATTTATATAGATTATATACGTATCACTATAGATATATATAAAATTTGTCATTGCACACATTATCACGTTAAATTTTGGAAAAATCCGTCGGTGGTACACTTGGGTGAATTATGTAGTGGCCAACATTCAGGAGATTAACCATTACATAATTTAAGATTTTTTTTCCTTTCTTTGTTGTGGAGTGATCCTGGACTTGGTATATTTAAGATGGTTTTCATAGTCTGGGGCTTCACAAATTACTTAAGGTTATCTGCGAACAGTGGTGCTACATGGATATGCAAATAAGGTCAGCTAAAGTAATTTGTGATGAATAAGCAAAAGCAAGTTCTTTTTTTTGAAAACATGCTAATTTCTTGCAGAAAAGTAAGTTGTGTAATGTTCAGCATTAGGAAGTTGTGAATTACTTTGCAAAAGCCTGAAGGCTCATGCTACTTTTTTTTCGAATACTTTGGTGAGTGTGGCTAAGTCAACAAAAGCTGCAATCTGCTCAGTGATTAAATTTGATTTTTTAAAAAAGAAAAAGGGTCTGTGATGCTTTATACAGGGGTGTCCTTTTGTGGACACCGTAATGGTTTCATTAAACAATAGAAAGATGGAGCTAGTGAAAGCTGAAAAGGGGAAAGGAAACATCAAGAGGGTTTGTATTGGAGGAGGTGGGAGAGGATGGCACTTTTTTTTTGTCGGGGGATAAAATCCCTATTTTGCAAATATTTTTTATATGAGAAGGCAGTGTGGGTGGGAAATATGTAAGAGGGTATAGAAGAAAAGATAAGGGAAGAAGGGCTAAAGATGTGTCAGCAGGAGTCCCAGTCCACAGACTCTAAAACATGTCCACTTCCAGATGGTGTTGCAGCAGATGACCGCAATATTAAAGGAGTAGGGGCCTGTGTTAGTGTGATGGCACCAACTGGGAAAGTGTTTATTCAACATACTGAAGAGAGGCTTCAACTAGCTGAAGTCTTCTGTCTGTTACTATCACCTGCGTGTCCTTTACCAAGCTCCAAAGCCCTCTTTCTGTGAGGCTTGCCAGGCTGCCACATGCTGGGATGCCTACAGGACCAGTGCCTCCACCCTAACCCTGCAAGGAGATCCTCAGATGAGGAGTGGTGAGCATTTATTAGCCTGGGAGGTACATGCCTGGCCTTTTCTGGAGGGAATTTGAATCTGTAAAAAAATGAAAGTAAGTGGGAGAGAACATAACAATAAAGGAGAAAGAAATGCATAAAAAAAAAAACAGAGAAAAAAAAATGTGGAGGCGAGAGACAAAAGAGAAAATGCACAATTAATCCATACATCGTGTTTACGTGCGATTTCATATTATATTGAAACATTACATTAAAATCTTTATGAAAGTAAAACGTGTACAGGAAGTGCTTACGCATACAGTAGGAGTAGTCAATTGGGAAGTGCTTGTATGTACTTGGGAAGATTGATATGAGTAATGCTTATGCATATTTTATATGAATTCCTATGGCAAGTACTTGTGACTAGTTGAAGGGGAGTGTGTAGCTCTCAAGTTCTGTACATACAATACTTTCAATACAGTACTAAAAATATCCCTTGTAATCATTAGAAGTGATCAGGTATTTATAACATAGCTTGAACTGTGATGGTTGCAATTGTATTTCTTTCATCTGCAAAGCTCTAAAAATATTTTCCTTATGACCAATACAGAAAACAGTTATAAAAAGAGTACAACAGTTAAACATGTATGTATTTATCTCTCTCTTTTTTTACAATAATATAATGATTTCATATACATTTTAATGATTTTTAATTATTCTAAAAACATTTTGGACTTAGTTACACTTATCCAAAGATTTAGCCAGCCTTTCTAGTCTTATTTGTTGTTGCTAGCAATTATACTCAATCTCCTCAGAAGTAATTAAACAAAGAGAAGACAAATTTTCTTTACTTGTATTTGTGATTACTATTGACATGTATATATATATATATATATATATATATATATATATATATACATGTGTGTGTGTGTGTGTGTATGAATGTATGTATTCCTGTTAGTGCAGTAACATTTTTTCTCTTACACATGCATAGCAGTATGAATTCATGCAATACTTTGCCAATGTTCCATGTCATGCAAGAGAAAAATAAATGAATGAAATGTGTGTGGAATGGTGTTTTTAAAATACTGTGCTCTGCAGGTAGCACCGTGTTCAGGAATAACTTATTCATAGACACAGAAATGTATCAATTCATGGAAGTTTGCATTTCCTTTGCTGTACAAATGTGCCTGATTTGATAAGTAATGTAGAATTAAAACATTTCTCAGGTTACCCCTGTCATTCACTTGGCACAGTAACCCCACCCCTCCCCCAACCTCCAGTCTAAGTAGGGGGTGATGTCTGAGACTTCAGCCATGATGTACATACAGTAAGAAATACTTTTGAACAAACAACTTTGTTAAGCAATTGTTTTAGTTATATTTCTGTGATCTACACAAAACAGACTTCATGTAATGTAACTATTAATTAATTTTATTCAATAGTAATAAACTTTATTGTGTAATTGTAATTTTCTTTTCATTATTTATAAATACATTAGCAAATACTTCCAGTAATGCAGTACATGATTTGCAGAGCTGCATATAGGCTGTTTTATTATGAAAATGTAACACACCATTCATACCTAATCTTTTTTGAAAAGATGCATGTATGATTAGAAACGTGCTGTAAAGTCCCCACTCTGTGCCAGTAATCAAGGAGTCTGCATCCTCACCACTGGCACTGGAGAGGGACATTCACTTGAAACAAAAATGGATACACCCAGTATTTCCAAAATGATACCCCTCCAGTCAACCCATAGTCCTCTTGAGCTGGCAATAATGCACATCATGAGGGAACAAACTGGGTTAAGTCCAATTTTGGATAGCTTGATGGTCAACAAGACTGCATGCAAAAACAGGGCTAAAAAGTATAATGTTCAAGATCTGAAACAGCTGGGTGCTGGGAAAGGACTGAGCAGAGACATTCTGAACAACAGGCAGGATCTAGCACAGAAAGACAAGAGTGCAGACAGCTACAAGCAGGCAATGACAGCTGTTAGCATTTTTGGTCATCATTTCATATATAAACTTATTGGAACATGTTTGAGACTACCAGTTCTGAGCCCTGCCATGTAGCATTAACCTTAGACGTTTACTTTAATTTTATGCTGAAATCTAATTACGTTAAAATATATAATTTTTAATTTGTTTAAATATTTCCCTTTTTCATGTTATTACTACTGCCTACTCAGGTTCCCTGTAGTTGCCTGTACCCATGGCAACCTGCTTCTCATTATTTCAGCTTCATGGCAGGAGGATTTTTAAGATTCATTTTTTTTTTCTGTGCATTAGCTTGTTTTTTAAACTAACATGTTTTCCTAAAACAACTTTGTAGCTCTCAGGGATGTATTCTACTATGTAAGTTTGATAATTTTTTATAATGAATATGTTGACATAGCAATAGGTATCACATGTTTATCCAGATCTTTATTTAATCTGTTCAGTTTTTCCCACTCTCTGAGTGCAGTGACAGTCCTACATCCTTCTAAAGTTAAATTCTACAGTGTAGTGCTTTACTGGCTTACAGTTTTCGTTGTCTTCGTCTACAAGTATTGATTTTAAAATTGGGTAGTAACTATCCATAGACAACAGAATACAGTCTTTCTTGTTTCTTTTAGCATATTTGCCTTTGCCATGATTGCAGCAAGAATGTCCTAGTTTCATAGCCATTAAGCCTTAACAGTTACATTCTATGGCCTTAAGCAAAAGCGATGCCTATAACTTACTCTTCTGAACCTAACATGAGCAAGTTTTCATTCACTGTGCACTAAATATACTGCTAGTGTCATTTTATAAATGTAACAGGGCACATCAGGTATTTGTTTTTATTGTTTATCTTGATGCATGACTCATTGCATGTTTCAGAATGAAGTAGCCCCTGACAGAAAAGTACAAAATAGCAAATGAAATATTGTCAGTGGAGGCTAACTTATGAGGTGATGTGTAACTGTTACCTCACAAATGAAGTCCAAGTTGTCACCTGGATTACCTGGCAAGATTTAGAAGGATTAGCATTAGTGTTTAACTGTATTCCCCAAATCAATCCATATTTACCAAGGTCGAGACGGAAATTGGCAGGTATTGAACACTGCACTACCCCCAGTAAATGGATATAAATAAAATACATTTTCACTTATACTAGTTCTGCTTAAAATGTTTTG
Organism: Protopterus annectens; assembly: GCF_019279795.1. NCBI lineage: Eukaryota > Metazoa > Chordata > Ceratodontiformes > Protopteridae > Protopterus > Protopterus annectens. The sequence continues at coordinate 555,973,916 of NC_056747.1, forward strand.
TCCATTTAAGAGTTTTTTTTGTTATACTAGTAGGTGGGATTTATCACTGGTTGGTATCAGGTTATCATAGACAGGTATTCAGTGTGCTGTGCATGGCTGGTACCATTAATCCAGTAATTACACATACATGAGAAGTTAACAAACTCAGTAACAATTGCTATATCAAAGCTAACCTCAACTGATTTGTTTTTCTCGTGCCCCATCTTGCAGTGGTAGACAGTCCTTTTAAACACAGAGGCACTGATCAAAATACCTATAATTGATTCACTGGAGTAACACCTTGAGGTCATATAGCCTGCCTCCTGAGAACAGCTACAGGAGCCATGTTGTAAATATGTTTACTTTCTTATTTTGTCCTTCTTAATTGGGTAAGACTCACGAGTGAAGGTTGGCTGTAGGCAGGTGATCTGTGCGCTTTGCTCTGGTTACAAATTTTGATTGGGATTGTAGACCTTATGGGTAAAGGGTCGAGAAACTGAACCCAGGCCTGCAAACTGTAACTCATTGAAATCCCACCATCTCAAACACTGTATCATCACACCTGTCCATTTCAGATTAGGGCACTAAGATTCATGGCTCTTTCCGTCAGCACATTCATATGCTAGAGACTGAAACTACCTGACCTGCATTAGCTTACATCTCTACCTGGCTTTCCATTCCTTCTAAGACAGGGGAAAAGTTGTTATGATGTGATTCTTTATAAAAATGATTATAACTACACATTAGCTGTATAATTTCATATGTCCAAATATGCTGTTGTACCACATGAAACCAAAAAGAAATCTTATATTTAATTAATTTTATTAGACTAAGATAAACACAATCATTTATCAGAATTATTGTACTAGTGAATACTTCAGGAATCATTATCAAGTACACTAGCAGATGAAGGAAAAGGTGATTGAGGTTAATAGGGAGATTTCCCAGACAGTACAAGCTAATTGCAGTTCTCAAGAAAGGGAGGCAATTGCAAGTTTCAGGCTTGTTTGCTGTATTCTTTCTTACTGAAATTGTGCTTTATTTTATATGGCATTTTTTTTTTGTTTAAAAGAGAGGCACATATTTATCTGTCTCTCACACACACACACACATACACAAACACAAACACCAGAAAAATATAGACAAGGCTTCCGACCAATTTCTATTTCCTCGTAGAACTCATAAGGTACAATGCCTCATTGGTTTCTGATATTACCTTCAGCACTGAAAACCCAGTTGGAGCTGGTGTAACAAATGGATTTTACCTGCTGCTTGGAAATGGTAAAAAACATCTTGCAATGCCTTGAGAGCAGCAAAACAGAAAGTTGCCCTGAGGCGCCATATGTTTCTGTCAGCATTAGCTCAAGGCACAGCTTCTACATCTGTTCAGCAGTGCAACATACTTGACAAGTTGTTTTGAAGAAATCTTTTTTCATCATTCTGTTTTGTAGCTTTGAGCTACTGCAGAATTAACCTCCCCCAAAGATTCTCTGCAGTATTTGCAATATTTCACCAGCAGAGAAATATTCATGCTAAACTAATTTGAAAAACATAATAACAGCATAATATGACACGGACTATATAAACACAATATGCAGAACAAAAGAGTATTACAATCTTTGTATCAGATCTCAAACTGTGGCACTACTAACTTTAACATAGCCAAGCTTGATTATATCTGATCTGAAACATTTAAAAGCCTGAAATATTCTGAATTAGACCAGAGTCTCTATCTCTCCCATAATGTACATATAGATGTGACATCACGGTCTGAAAATATGCTGACAAAATCACGATCACTTTTATTCTAAGTTGCTGTAATAATTGATCATTAGAATTTTGTAAAGATGTTATGACACCTGGACCTAGCCCAGAATATCAAGAAGGCCCATTTTGTGTATAATATGCCACAGTGCATTATAGATTGGTTCACTATTTGAACTTAAAAGCAGACAAAAATAAATCAAAAATGTTATTTTTTTTATCGTCTTAGAAGTCTTCTATCTAACAGCTCATTGTATATCCACTTTTAAAACACACAAACTAAGACTCATAGAATTTTTTATTTATTCTTTGTTAACCAGATTATTCCCAGTAGGCCAGTGTTCTCTTTAAAAGGGTTTTCTCCTGTGCTAATTACCAACATGGATCTGTTAATAAGCACAACAGAGAGAATATCTGATTCAAAGATCTGATAAGATATACAAAGAAAGACCTCATTAGTAGTCAATAAGCAATTAAAAATTCTGTTGTCAGAGCTGACTGCACAAGTAGTCTCCTAAACCTCAGACATTGGGGTAACATAGGCACCCCTTAAACATGCACGCATGCGCACACACGATCACATCACACACAGACACACACACGCGTGCACACACACACACACACACACACACACACACACACACACACACACACACACACGCATGCACACGCACACACACATACACAGATATGATCACAGCCACACATACGCACATGCACACTTCAAGACATTCCACCACTCCTCACAAACACACACACGTACACATGTGGATGCACACTCATCCAAGCATCACCAAACAAATCCCCACACATTAACACACACTCACAAAAACAATCACCCACTTACCTACATGTAAATTCTAACACACATACAGATTAATCTCTTACTCACCTCCTATGATGTGACCACCGAGATGCACACACACACACACACACACACACACACACACACACACACACACACACACACATTTATGCATCTACAAACGTCATGCTCACCCCCACACACAAACATACACAGGCAGACATGCACTGCTATGACTCTACTGTACTTACTTGTTCCAAGATTTCTTATGTATGAGTGAGTGAATGAATGTTGGCAAACGATTGCAATTTCTTTTACTCTTAGAGTAAAAATCTACTTGGCCAAGATAAGTAGAACTGTGATCATTTCCAGGGAGATCATAGGATTAATTACCATAAGCCACTCCACAATGTTCCACATTTGCATGAGGTTTTGCCTATGAGAATGTTCACTGATTCAAAGACTGGTCTACTGCTATGGTTTTCCCCTCACTGAAGAAGATTTCCAGTCAGAGAGTCAATACCTCTGGCTAACTAAGTTTGTAGGTGACTGCAAATGGGCTTATTATTTATTTATTTATTTATTTACATTTCTTGACCAGGAGTGTCCGACTGGATGTAAGCCCATTTTCAGTGGAGGCCCGGGGAGAAAAGCTCCACAGTTAAAATAAACAGACAGTAGTTACATTGGATTACATAGCAATTAACAATTTAACATAGCAATTACTTACAACATATTTACAGATGAAGAACATAGTACATCAGTAGACAACGAGAATCTTTATCTGTGAAGTACATAACCGACATTAACAAATGTTACAATGAGAAGTTCCTGCTGTATAATAAGTACTAGGCTTATGAGCATCTGAGCTTGCTATAATCAAGGTAGTTAGTGGAGTGGAAAGAAAGGTAGTGGTTGGATGGGGTGGGTGATATTAGAGTGGGAGTTGCAAGGGCATAGCCAGCATGTTTGTAGGTGCGCTTTTAGTAAAGTTTTGAAGTGGGTGCATGATGGTACGGAGGTAATTGTGGGTGGGAGGGAGTTCCATAATTTGGCTATGGTGCAGGAGAATAGTGCTTCACCAGCAGAGTTATTGACTTTAGTGATCTGCAAGTGATTTTTGTTGCTGGATCTTAGTGGTCTGGTGGTGCAATAGGGTTATTAGTAGTTACTCCGCTGACACCCAAACCCTCCAGAATGAACTCTTCCTACTAAACACTTGCTGTGCTAAATATGGACTTAAACTAAAAGCTTAAATATGTAGTGTCATCATTTTTAGCAGACAATGCCCCTGCTTCCATCATATTGTATACAAAATGAAAATGTTGAAAAGGAGACTGCAACCTGGATTGATAAATTCCTCTCGTTTGGCCATCATGTGACAATAGTTATCAGGATATTCTAATATTTAGCATAACTAATTGCCAAAGCAATATCATCAAGTCTAATGAGATAATCAGTACCCTATACTTAGCATTGATCAGACTGTTTACAGAATACAATGCTCCCTTTGGGATGTATCTCACTAAACATATCAAATAATTAGAAAAACTCCACAGGTTCCTAACCAAAAAGAGTACAGACTTAAAATCCATGAGCTACCAAACAAGACTGGAAACTCTATCCCAGTATTCTGCTTATTATAGACTTTTGAAGGGCCATCTCTGTCTCATTCACTATGCCCAGTTGTCCTGGGCTTCCTGTATCTCTACAAGTCCAATGGCTCTATCAGTACAAGAATCAGGGACCTAAATTTTCAACAACAGCTAAAAAAAAAGCATTGCAGAGGTGCAGGTTTATAGCCACCATCTCCCAAAACTGTGGAACTGACTTCCCCTGCTCATTAGATAATGTGACTCACTATTGACCTTTAAATGTAACCTAGATGACTGGATTGGTAGCCACAAATATTCTCTATGTCTAACTGGTTTCACTCCCGTCTCCCAGAGAAAAAGCAGAATAGGTGAGGGCACTGGCAAAGGGTGAATGGTTGTAAAACTTAGTGTGCATGGAATATCCGCAAAATCTATGAAAAGAAATCTATGGAATAAAGTGAGACACAAATGTATTCCTTAGATATGCAGGGGGATAGGATGAATGTCAGGTTAGCTACACAGATTATTCAAACAGAAGAATGAGTTCAGTAAGTTGGGGAAAGGAAGAATTTTTCAATAAAAGCTGATCTCAACACCAAGGACAGTCACAGAGAAGACATTGAAGAAAAGGCTATCGGGTTTCCTGGGAAATGACAAACGACAGGATAAGAAGCAACGTGAGTACAGAAAACAGTCCTGTCAGTGCAGCCTTTCATTTCAGTGACTTGAGTATGTCTGAACTTGGTGAAGAAACATGGTCAGTGTTGAAGAGCCTGATTTTATTAAAGACTCACTCAGTGGCTCACAGGAGATGGAAGAGCAGGCAAAGAAAATGGAATTACAAAATGTTAGAAGTTGACTAAATGATTAGCAGAATATGTTTGGTAGAAAGCAAAGGGAAGTAGTTATGGAAGCCTTTGAAAATAAATAGAAGCAATTACTGGGGTTTTACAGAAGTTAGTTGTAGGACCGATGCTCTTTTGGCATCCTTCTATCAGATATCTACAGAGTTAGCAAGAAGAGGGAGATCAAGCCTTAAAGATACCCAAGAAGACTGGCAGAGTGGACTCAGAAGTGATATAGTACTGTTTAATACAAGAGGACTCAGAAGTGATATAGTACTGTTTAATACAAGCAGACTCAGAAGTGATATAGTACTGTTTAATACAAGCGGACTCAGAAGTGATATAGTACTGTTTAATACAAGCTGACTCAGAAGTGATATAGTACTGTTTAATACAAGCGGACTCAGAAGTGATATAGTACTGTTTAATACAAGCGGACTCAGAAGTGATATAGTACTGTTTAATACAAGCGGACTCAGAAGTGATATAGTACTGTTTAATACAAGCGGACTCAGAAGTGATATAGTACTGTTTAATACAAGCGGACTCAGAAGTGATATAGTACTGTTTAATACAAGCAGACTCAGAAGTGATATAGTACTGTTTAATACAAGCGGACTCAGGAGTGATATAGTACTGTTTAATACAAGCGGACTCAGAAGTGATATAGTACTGTTTAATACAAGCGGACTCAGAAGTGATATAGTACCATTTAATACAAGCGGACTCAGAAGTGATATAGTACCATTTAATACAAGCGGACTCAGAAGTGATATAGTACCGTTTAATACAAGCGGACTCAGAAGTGATATAGTACTGTTTAATACAAGCGGACTCAGAAGTGATATAGTACTGTTTAATACAAGCGGACTCAGAAGTGATATAGTACTGTTTAATACAAGCGGACTCAGAAGTGATATAGTACTGTTTAATACAAGTGGACTCAGAAGTGATATAGTACTGTTTAATACAAGCGAACTCAGAAGTGATATAGTACTGTTTAATACAAGTGGACTCAGAAGTGATATAGTACTGTTTAATACAAGCGGACTCAGAAGTGATATAGTACTGTTTAATACAAGCGGACTCAGAAGTGATATAGTACTGTTTAATACAAGCGGACTCAGAAGTGATATAGTACTGTTTAATACAAGCGGACTCAGAAGTGATATAGTACTGTTTAATACAAGCGGACTCAGAAGTGATATAGTACTGTTTAATACAAGCGGACTCAGAAGTGATATAGTACTGTTTAATACAAGCGGACTCAGAAGTGATATAGTACTGTTTAATACAAGCGGACTCAGAAGTGATATCGTACTGTTTAATACAAGCGGACTCAGAAGTGATATAGTACTGTTTAATACAAGCGGACTCAGAAGTGATATAGTACTGTTTAATACAAGCGGACTCAGAAATTATATTGTACTGTTTAATACAAGCGGACTCAGAAGTGATATCGTACTGTTTAATACAAGCGGACTCAGAAGTGATATAGTACTGTTTAATACAATGAACTGTAAAGTACTTCAGTTAGAATCTAAGAATCACAAAGTGAAATATGATCTGAAAGGAGTGTCCCTAAAACACACAGATGTGGGAAAATATCAGACCCCTATATAGAGTACTTGTTTCATTCTTGGTTGCCATACAAAGATAAGTATATCAAGTCAGTTGAGAAGGTAGAAATGTTACAACGGTAATAAAGGGAATGAAGGACAAGGGATATTAAGTTACGGGAGCTAAACCTTATCTTAATATTTCAAAAAAACGAGCAGTAACAAACACGGCTATAGTGCAGATAATTTATTAGCTACAAAACTTTAAAAAGCAAGAGCTTTCACATCCTGAACAGGTGCTTCATCAGACTTTAATTAAACCATACAACAAAGTCCTAGTTAATATAGCAGAAAATCAAAGTCGTAATCAAACACTTAACAGTAGTAATAATATGGCCCATTGAGAGACTACTTACATTTTGACAAATCAAGAGTATTCATGTTATATTTCTTATTACAAGAGATTTGTTGATGATATTTTTTTGTTGTAGAATGGTACTGAACATGCATTAAACAACTTTATTCTGTCATGTTATAACCCAGTGATAAAACTTTATCTTGCTTGACTGAAAGCTCCCTCTGACCATGAAATCATGTTTTTCACTGTCCTAGAGATCGCTTTCCCCTAGAAAAGCCACCAGCCATCCTCAGAATTTTCTCCATGATTTTCTCTACTACTGTTAAGTCAACAGGCCTCTACTTCCCCAGATTTTCCTCTGCTTTCTCTTTTTATCCAAGAGTACAATTGCTGCATTCCAGTTGTCTGACATTTCTACACTAACCAGTGATATCTTGAATAGCTCTGACATGGGGCCTGTTAGCACACTAAAAAGAATTCTAAGTATTCTGGGAGGCAGCACATATGGCCCCTGTTGTATATCCTGCCAAAGAGCACCTCATTCTCTCTTAACCCTCTTAGTATTTGGGACCTGTCCACTGTTTTCCCCAGTCTAACCAGCATACCTCCCTGCTAGCATGGCTCCCTTCCATTGCCATAGTTTGTGAAGACTGAAGGGAACCACTCCCTGCAGGCCTCTTTCCCCCTTCTTATTCAATCTCCCTGCTATTTTTGCTCACTCTGGTCACTTATTTCCTTCCCTACATTTTCTCTATCTTAAAAATCCCTTGTTTCCCTTCTTGATCCCTTCTGCTATCTCCCTTTCAGCTTTAGCCTTTGCTTCCCTTACAATCTTTGCTGCATTTTAGCAAGCTCCCATGTACTCTTCCTTCTGTATCTTCCCACCCATATTTTCCATCTCTTGGTGTCCCTATGTTTTGCCCTCATTGCCAGCCTTGCATTTCTATAGACACATTGTCCTTCTCTTTTATTTAGCATTTTTTTGTTTCTTCCTATAATCTTGTTTGGAACTCAGAGTGCTCCATCTATTACCCCATTCACAGAGTCCGTTTATTCCCTAAATTTGCTCACAGACCCTTAACTCTTGCTTGACCACATCCCCCTCCACACCATAATCCACAAGCTGTACCTTTGTCTCTTTCCCGGTGTGGTGTTTTTCCTCCTTTCTGATATGTTGTTGTTGTGTCTTTCAGCTTTTCCTGTTTAGGGGTCGCCACAGTGGAACTCCGGTCCGCTAATGATTGGCAGTAGATTTTTACGTGCTGAGTTGTCAGCCCTGACGCACAACCTTCAACGAAGGTACACCCATTCATGCATGTCTCCAGACAGAAGACGCTTTAACTGAGAGTCGAACGGGACAATGTCTTACTGTGAGGCGACAGTGCTACCGCAACATCACCATCGCATCTAATATAATCCTGTATGTAAATTCCTGTTCCTCTCCTATTTGTCCTTTTTCTATATTTTCTAAGCCACCTGCACCTATGGCCCTTTGTGCACTGGGTCCTTCTTTAAATCATCCATGTTTCATTATTTCTAGCCAAGTCCTCTCTCCCCTTCTACATCATAGCTTGCAGCACCCTCATCTTCATACCCAGAATCCCTTGCACTGCAGATTAAAATTGCCCAGTCATATTCTGAGAGCTTTTTGTCAGAGACATAGGTGCCAAACCAGGGATGAATTACTGGATTCCCATCAAATTGTCCAAGTTGCAATTGAATTGGATTAGGGAGGAACTCTGCTTCACATGGATGAGGAGCCTGTTCCATAGACGAGGTAGTCTCTGGGATACATACCTGTCTCTCCAGCAGGTCCTATTTATATCACAGGCAAGGTTTACATCTTTAGAATGGGTAATTCTCGTACTGTTTTGTGGATATGCAGGAGGTCCATCAGAGTGGGATCTGACAATGCCCTGTATGCCAGGAATAGATCTCCCCTCAAAAGCCTGTAGGAGACAGAATACAGGGATAGGGCCTTGAGGTGGTCTGCACAGGACATATTACTTATGCCCTGTATTCTTTTAGTGAGGAACCTCTGTAGACATTCCAGTTATTGGATATGCCTGTTTAGGTACATACCGAAGGGGGCATTGTACTCAATGATAGGTCTGATGAATGCTGAATACAGTGGAACAATGACTTCCTTTTGGACATAGATGACATACCTTTGTTTATAAGTTGCGCAACATAGAATGATTTCCTCACCACTGCAGACATGTGATGATCTAAGGCCAGATTACTATCTGTATGTATCCCTAAGTCCCTGACTACTGGGTCAACTCTAAGGGGTGTGTTCTCAATATGATAGTTACCAGGGATATGGATGACTTCCCAAACGATACTATTATGCTTTTCTTGGCATTTAGTTTTAGTCCAAGACTCTGACACTAAGTCATTTGTCTGTGTCAGGCCCTCCTGGAGAGCATCTGTGTCAGTGTGAGATTCAATGACAGCTCCTAATTTGAAAACATCTGCAAATTTAGAGACCACTGACATTGGTCTTGACTTCTGAGAAGTAAATGCCAAAAAGGAGTGGTCCAAGGACTGATCCCTGAGGGACTCCACTTATGACTGGCCTCTTTGTAGAGGTGAACTCCCCAGTTCTAACTTCCTGGTTCCTGTCTGTGAGCCAGTTGGCTATCCACTGGGTGACATACGGGTTTGTACCTAACCTCTTGAGTCTGTCAACAATGCCCGAGTGGGGTATTGTAACAAATGCCTTCGCCAGGTCAAGGTAGGCAGTGTGAAAGATTTTGCCCTCATCCATTGCTTTGGTGACCTTCTCAAAGAAGTCCACCAGGTTGAGTAGGCATGATCTGCCCTTTTCAAAACCAAACTGGGTTGGGTCCAGTGTCTGGAGGTTTACTATATCGCTATTGATCATCTCCATGTTAATTATTTCCATGGTTTTACATATAAGACTAGTGAGATTTATGGGTCTGTAGTTTCCAGGGTCTGTAGATGGCCAACCTTTGTGCAGAGGGTGACTGTTGCCTTTCTCCATTCATGAGGCACAAAGCCTGTTTGGAGGCTACAGTTAAATAGTAATTCCAGAGGCCCTGATAGGTAATTTTCCATGTTATTTGGAAGGCATCCTGGGATATTGTCTGGGCCCATTGATGCAATGTTCTTGGTCTTAGAGAGAGTTCTCTAGTGACAGTAGGGGGAGTTATATTTGATGATATTTCCTGAGAGAAGGTTGAGGGGGAGAGAGGAGTGAAGCTGGAGTTAAATTTATCAGCCATGAGGTTTGCTATATCTTATGCCTTTTATGCCTCAGTATAGGTGGCTCCATTTACAATGAGCTTTGCACACAATTGTGTATTGCCTTTGAGGTTGCAGACATAGCTAAAGAATGCTTTGTGGTTGTCCTTGGCCTGGGAGGCCAAACATACCTCAAATTTGGCTTTGGTAGACTTTATTTGTCCTCTGCATTGTTTGCTTAGTTTAATTAGAGTGCTTTTATCCTGCTGGGTGATGCACCTCCTAATTTTTGCCAGGATTTTCTTCCTCCTGTTATACATCCATTTGATTTTGTGATTTGTTTTTTGAGTTAGTTCTGTACTTCTTCCTGGTGGGTACAGCTGCCTCTATACAGCTATTACCATGCTGTACAGGGTTTCTGTGAATGGTTCTGCATATACAGAAGTATTCTCAGGGTTTATAGAGGCTTGAAATGTTGCCAAGTTCTCACTTAATAACAGTAGGTTAGCCTTAGAATAGTTCCTGACTATTCATGGTTTAGCTGGAGGGGGTCCAGGTTTTATTTTTACTTCAGAGGTGATCAATTTGTGGTCTGACCTTACCAGGAAAGGAATTTCAGTAGGGGCTGTGCAGCACTCTCCCATATTAGTGAAGACCAGATTGAGTATGGTTGCACCCCTGGTTGGTGTATTGACTATCTGGTCCAGGGAGTTTGTGTTTACAAAATCCAGGAAATTCTGTGCATGTACATTTGATGCTGTATAGGATTTCCAGTTAATAGTGGGGTAATTAAAGTGACCCATGAATATGGTACTGGGTTGGATGGTTAGTGTTTCTATTAAATTTAAATACATGGTATGGGTATCTGGGTCTTCGAGGGGGACCTATAGCTTGCATGGAAGTGGTATTGAATTTTACCTATGGTGATTTGAACATGGAGCAGCTCAAGTGCATTGTCCTGTTTGACAAGCCTTGAAGTATTTTTATTTTTGATGTAAACAGAGACACCTCCACCTTTATTCTCTGCCTGTGAAGTAGCTGGCCCAAATGTGTGGAAGGCATTATAACCCTGCACTGTTGGTGTGCTGTCTGTGGCTTTAAACCACATCTCTGAGACTGCACAGACATCAGTATTCTTTAGGGTAAAGAGACCTTCCAGGGAGGGGAGTTTTTTGTTTAGGCAGCTATCATTGAGCAGTAATACCTTTAGATTTTCTTGGTTTTGATTTGCTATGTCAGAAGTACTTTCAGTTTGACATTGCTTAAAAAAGGCACTATGGGGGACGGCAATGTTTTAGCTAGTATTCCATAGCCTAGAGGGGAGAGGTGCAGACCATCCCTGGCAAAGCAGCGTGGTCTGTTAACCATCTCCTTCCATGCTGACAAATATTGCATCCCCTTATAATGACACCAGAAACTAAGCCAATTATTAAAGTCAATCATCTTTTGTTCGTATTGTGGCATTATCCTTAGAGAAGGTAAAATGCTGCTCAATGTTAGGCTCATACCAGCCTGAGAGACATATTCTGAGAGATCTATGATGTCTCTCTTCATATTGTCTAGGGAAGTGCTTCTCACTCCACTCCCACATGGACTATGACTGAGTCATATTGGTAACTGTGATCCAATGACCTGAGTGTATGCATAATGTGGTGGATCCTAGCCCTTGATAAGCAACTGACAATAACTTTCTCTTTACTCAGCCTCGTGAGAGGGACATTGGTGTGTCTCACAATTGAGTCTACAATGACTAGAATGTCGGATTCTGTGGTGACTTGCCTTATGGACTTAGAGGTAGATGCTCCATGAGATGTAGCTCTATGTGTTGATGTGGATGTTGTTTTGAAAGAGTGCGTTTGGGGCTGCTGAGGGAAATTCTTATGTGCACTTTGTCTAGGAGGTCTTTGTGGTTTAGTAAGGTTACATGTAAGTGCCTCAGTATATGTGGGTCTATGTGTCTGCTTTGAATTATGTGTGATGGTTGCAGCATGTGTACTACTGACAACGTTATTGACATTAGGAGTAGTTTTTTGTGAGAGCTTTGCCTCCAGTGACGTTGTGTAAATACATCTCTCACATACAGTATCAGTTTGTTTCAGAATTAACTGGTTGCCAGTAAACATGACGCCATTTCTACATTGCCTCAGGATGCCCGTGTCCACCAAGCTAGTAACGGAGACTGTAGGAATGCTCATATCCATAGCAACAGACCCTTTTTTTTATTTGACTGTTGGAGTGAGAATACAAATCCCTGTTAGGAGTATCCGGTTTGCAACTATGTGGACAGTGTTTGTCACTGCAAACTAGTTGCACTGTGTGCAACTAGTTATTGGAGAAATTTCAATTGTACTTTTACAGGAAAAATGTCAGTCTAGGCATCTGATTCTTTACAGAGCACTGACAAGCACTTGAGGGGAAACTAATACTTAGACCCTGAAAATTTAAGGATATAGTATTTAGCCAGATATTCTGAAGTTAGAAAGAAATCAAGCAGTACTTACTGAAAACAAAGAATTAGCTTGTCAAGAAAGATGAAAAGAGGGGAGTCACATGAATGGCTACTGCCTCGCTATAACAAATGCTGGTCTCAGCACAGCTTCACTCTGTTGGGATACAATACTACTTTGCTTTTTCTCTCACCAGAAGCAAAATGTTAGCATCAATCCCAAGAAGAGAAGCAGGACACAGCCTGTTTGGTGATCCACAGTCTTGTCCCAGATGATGCAAGGATCTGTAGGCTTGTAGCCTTTTTCTGGTAGATGCCTCAAATAGCAACAAGACCAGTCAATGCACTCTGCTCCTACTCTCACCAGGATCAGAATATATGCACAGATTTCAAGCTGTCACCTATAAATCAGTTATTGTTATTGATGATCAGCAGTCTCCAGGAAATAATGTCACTGCAGTCCTCCCACCAGGAGAAAGCAGAAGCACTAATCCCAAGATGACTACTGAGAGGCAGAATGTGGGTTCTCCAGTAACTGGTGGTCTTGCAATAGATGCTTAAAGGTAAGATGAAAAAAGTGGTTTATCCTAAACACTGCAGGGTGCACGAAGCAGTTAGATACGAAAGTGGGTAACTTGTCTAAAAAGTTACGTTTTAGTGGAGAGCCACAATTTTTAAAAGAGCAAGATAGATTGAAAGGGGGTGGGCACTTTTGTATTCTGGTACTATGGAATACAGTAGGATGGCCAATAAATATAAATAGTTGAAGGGGAATGATTTCACAAAATGATATTTTTGTGTGTACTCACACCAGTCAGTAAAAGCAGAGAGGAAATGAGATATATGGTCAAATTAACATAAGGGGCAGACAGCTAGAAAGACAATGGTGTTTAAGAACACAACACTAACAGGGTGGGAAGGTGGAAAAAAATTCTGTCTGATTCACAAGAGATAGAGCTGTGGTCTCTCTTAAAGTTTTGATATGCAGTTAAAAGCAGAGTACAAGTAAAACAGTGTAAAGAAAACAAATCACAGTATACAAAATAGAAAAAGGCAATAAAGTAATACAAAATACAAGAAATAAAAAGCAAACTAACCTTTCCCTCACAGCAAAACTGTCACAGAGTCTGGGTGAGCCTTTCCAGTAAAGCTGAAAGAAAGTATACAATTTTTCTTTGTCTGCTGTCACAGTAGTTGTTAAACATATGTATATATATATATATATATATATATATATATATATATATATATATATATATATGTGTGTGTGTGTGTGTGTGTGTGTGTGTGTGTTTGTGTGTGTGTGTATATATACATATTTATGTTTGCTTCTGTTACTATTTAATCTGTCTCTTGATGAGTCTGAATGTCTAACCAATATCACACTGATGGAAACATGTTTTATTTCCCTTGTCACTGGGAAATCCTTGTATTACAGTAGCCATAACAGACAACAATTATTTTGTTTTATTGGGTGAATCCTGAGATGATTATACAGAAGTTCACTGCTCAATAATGTCAGATGTGGAATGTTGTTTAGTATCTGATTTCAGTGTCCATATGAAATCTGGAAATTAGTTATTCTTAGACTTTTAACAGTTTCATAGAAAATACACTATCAAATGTGTACTGATGTATAGCTGACTTTCAGAATGCATTGCATTAATATTTTTAAAATAAATCAGAACTTGCCAAAGGCCTTTCATTTTCTCTAATACTGGATAACTTACCTGCATGCAATACACATTACCGTCTGTGTCACAAGATAGAGCTGTTTTTTGGCAGACGCTCATACGTAGATATCTGTTGTCAGTGCCACTTGATGAAGTCCTCTGTGGTGCCTTGACCACACTGCAGAACTAATTCAGGCTGGCATATCAGATAAAACAACAGATTTTAAAGAAATACCATGTGTGGCCCTAAAGGGTTCATCCTGGCCGATACTGTCAACACCTTATGGCACCAGTATGGGGTTCTGTCAAATCTTCAGACAATGTCAGTGTAGTTTAGCTGTCACAAAAAAACATCTGTTACTTATATTCATTGCTTTTTTAAACTTGTTGTAAATGCAGGCAGGAATTTTAAAAAAGGATAGCTAGTGTTTAAGTTCTATAATTCAATTGTGGATGATTTTATTTACACAGCTCTTGTTAATGAGCCTGAATACAAGTAATATATTGCATGACCCACTCATATGTGACTCTCATCCTTATAAGTAAACCCAAATAGCATATTTGAAACTGTAAGTAAAAAAGATACAAGTTTTGTCGTGCGTCATAGTGGAAGTATCCATTCATTACAAGACTGCACAGGCACAGCAGAGGAAAATCGTGGGTATTGTAACTTATAATATCCAATTGCAGAAAATGAAGAGGCACAGTCACGGCTGATGTATCCAGGATAAACATTTTTATTCAGTGCTCGAAAACAAGTGCTTTCACCAAATAGGCAACATCAGGTGTAACAATTAGCACACAAGAAACACACACCTTTGTAGCTCTTATAAAAGATCACATGACAACACTTAAAGCTATATCAAGTAAAAAATAAAAAAAATTCTTATCATTAAATACAAATTTAAAAGCAGAAATGCAACAACTCTAAAAATGAGAATGTTAGGCTTGGGGATATATGCACTAGAACTGAAGAACTTGACTCCACCTCGATAATCAGGTTAAGAAGTGATGCTGGACATGGCCTTAATGAGTCTATACCCCTGAAACCTAAACTCAAGTCGAGACCTCTAAAAAGGTAGTTAGTATTCATATGTCTATCTAGTTTATATATTTTTAGGTTGCATTTTTAGAGTTGTTGCCTTTCTGCTTTTAAATTTGTGTTTAATGTTGTTGTTGTCTTTCGGCTTTTCCCGGTTAGGGGTCGCTACAATGGAACTCCGGTCCGCTAATGATTGGCAGTAGATTTTCATGAATGCCGAGGTGCCAGCTTGACATTCAACCTTCAACGAAAGCAGGCCCATTTACGCATGTCTTTCGAACGCCCACCCAACTGTGGGGAGGACATGCAGACTCCACACAAAAGGCACTCCACGCACTCCAGCCGAGAATTGAAGGGGAGAACCTCTTACTGTGAGGCAACAACACTACCGCTGCACCACCGCAGAAGTAAAAATGATAAGAACATTTTTTATTTTTTATTTTTTGCTTGATATATCTTTAAGTGTTGTCATGTGATCTTTTATATGAGCTATAAAGGTGTGTGTTTTTTGTGTGCTAATTGTTACACCTGATGATGCCTATTTGATGAAAGCACTTGTGTTTGTGCACTGAGTAAAGATTTTTATCCTGGATACATCAGCCATGACTGTGCCTCTTCATTTTCTGCAAGTGGATATTAGTTCTTTTTTTTTTTCAAAACAGGTTTATTGTTTTAACATACAAGAGAAATATAACAATTTTATACAAGTAATTAAAAACAGATATGATTATAACATTCAACAAAACAACTAAAGTATTTACAAAGACATCCACTACAATCAGATCAATTAATTAAACTAAAATACCATGCTATTGAAATTAGGATTTTTTTAACAAATTTTGTAAATTATCCCATACAATATAATAAGATGTTTTTCTAGTTGTTCTTGACCTAATTGTGTTTATTTCCATATGGCACACTATATTCATAACATTTTTAAATTCATTGAACGAAGGAAGTGTATCTGAAATCCAATTTCTGGTTATTATTTTCCTAGCCACTGCTAGAATAGACCATAACAATGGAAGCTTAACCTTTTTAACACTTTGAGGTACAGGTGTGTTGAATGATATAAGAGATTTAGAAATAATGAAATTATCTATAAAAAGAGCCTGCAAAAATTCATTAATTGACTTCCAGTATTCTTTCAATTTTATACAGTCATAAAACATATGAGCCCAGTCAGCATTAATTTCTACATTACATCTCTTACATAGATTATCTTTATTATTTATTTTATTCATCATCAAAGGTGTATAAAAGATCTATGTAAAAATTTCCATGTATAAAGTCTCCAGACAATGGAAGACGTAGTTCTATAGGCAGATTCCAATATATATTGTTTATCTTGTTGATTTGGTGGGTCCCCATTAATAGAAGTGAAATAATTCCAGTATGAATCTACACTGTAAAAAGTTTCTTGTCTGATAATTTTATGTATGTATGAAAGTTTACCTTTATCAGAAACTTTATGTTGTAAATTTAATATCAAGTAATCAATCAGTGTTGGAATAGATTATTTAACTGTTATAAACATTAAGTAGAAACGTACCAAAATATGCCTTGGATAGAAGAAGTTCTCCCAATCACTCGAAAATATATAAAATGTAAACCAAAGTCAATGGTGAGTGATCGAGTACAACAGATCAAATAACCAGGAACACACCAACTGTACGTAAGGCTTTAATCACAGTATTGCAAACCACGAATACAATACACAGAATATTGCAGTTGATAAGCGCTTTCACCCAAAAATGAGCTTCATCAGATCAAACCACTGCTACCCATGATTCCCTTATATATGCATCATGAAATCATTAATTAATTTAATCAAACAATTTAGAACAATACATTAAATAAAACAGATATATCATCTTGTAGTAGTTCATATATTACCTACAATTAGATATACGTCATATCAACATGAATATTAAAAACATTATTCCTGTGACACCTATATAAAATCTATAAAATAGATGTGTATATAAAAGAACTATAAAAATGTATCTATAAAAACTATAGCATTGATAAAGTATATAAACATTTATATTACACATTCAACAAGACATAATGGAATATGAGCCTATTCTATCTATACTTAACATTGATATTCCTTCTTTTTTTCAGAGCTGGTTTTATAGAGGCTCTCTCATTCAAACCTGAGCCTCTATCAGCCCTCAGTCTCATAATCCACTTGCTTTCTCTATCTTCTGTGTGGTTCCTAATGTCACCACCTCTGATATTGGGTTTTATTTGTTCTAAAACCCTAAACAAAAAACAATGTGAATTACCTAGCTCAACCACATGTTTAGCTAAAGCATTGTGTGTATTGCCTTTTCTCATGTGATATGTATGTTCACGTATTCTATCCTTGAACTGGCGATTTGTTTTGCCCACATAGAATGCATTGCATATCTGGCAGACTGCCAGATATACAATATTCATGCTGACACATGTAGCCTCTACTTGGGTCTTAAACTGTACATGAGAGTCTGGATGTAAAAATACTGTATCATTGTCAATATAGATACATTGGTTACAGTGCCCACATGCCTTGGTGTAACTGGGTCCTGCTTGTCGCCCTTCCTTCTTAGAATAGCATAATAGCCTTCTAAGATTCAATTTGTTCCTATATAGGAAACCAGGTTCCTCACCTACCACTTGTCTAATCCCATCATCTGTACATAATATTGACCAATGCTTGTTAATTATATTTCTAAGAACCATATGATCATTAGTATATGGTAAAGAAAACCTAACTTCATTTCTTATAGCTCGTGGGTTCTCTTCCCTCTCCGGTCTGGGTCCATAATATGGTGCTGCTCTACCTTGCCTAAGTTCTTGTATATCACTTAGCTGATTATCAATCTCTCTAACACTGTATCCCCTTTCTGTAAGTCTCTCTCTTAGATCATTAATACCTGTTTCAAAACCTATATTGGTGGCATTAAGTCTAGAAATACGCATGCCTTGTCCTCTGATAATATTATTAAATATATAATTCGGATGCATGCTATACCTTGATAATATAGTATTGTGGTGACAAGGTTTTCGATAGACTCCGGTATTCAATAAGCCATTGTCCAGTTTTTCAATAAATAAGTGCAAAAAATCTATTCTATGAGTAGAGTAGCTCATTGTGAATACCAAGAAATTAGTTAGATTATTAATCATTCCAAGAAATTCTTTCAATGAACTAACATCCCCTCTCCATAACATAAACACATCATCTACAAAGCGTCTGTAGAATACTACAGATTGTATGTATTCATCAGTTCTGAATAAGACTTCATTCTCCCAATGAGCTAAAAACATATTCGCATAGCTGTTTGCACATGGCGTACCCATGGCAACACCAGCTTGCTGTTGATATAACAAATCATTGAACATAAAAATATTATTGCCCAAAACTATATTTAATAAGTGTACCGATAAGTCTATCAGAACTGGTGTGTATGTGCTATGCTCAGATAGATATTCTCTGATATATATAATGCCCAAATCATTGGGTAGCACAGTAAATAACGATTGAATATCAAATGTAACCAATATCAACTCATCATCGTTCACTCTCCTATTCATACAATCATATAATTCAAGCAGAAACTGCTTTGAATCTCTAAGTATTGTAGAATTATTGTTCAACACAGGACGTAAATGTTTCTCAATATATACAGAAATGTGTTCAGTGACCCAACCCTGTCCAGATACTACTGGTCTCATGGGTGGGTCACTGACACTCTTATGTATCTTGGGAAAACCTTGTATCAAAGGAACTAAGGGGTTTGGAATTTTAAGATACTCAAACAATTCCTTGTCAATAATACCACCATTAAATATATCAAGTAGGACATTCCCTACTTCTAAAATAATCTTATTCACTACACCTTCATCAATTCTTAAATAGAACTTGTCATTCAATAATTTCAGCATGGCTGTTCGATAGCACGTGGTATCCATGACTACAACTTGTCCCCCTTTGTCAGCTGGTCTAATTACTACTGCTTCATTCATCTGTAAATTCCTTAAGCTTTCTCTTTCCTTTCTACTAAGATTATCTTTGTTCTTGATATGTAAGTTGCCACTAAAATATTTATGTAACTCATCTTCGGTTAACTTCAGATAAGCCTCAACAAGTGGGTGATGTATCGGTGTGAAACTACTTAACCTTTTAAATCCTAGTGATGTCTCATTCCCAGTTTCAGTATTCACAGCATTATTCTGAAACAACAATCTCAACATTAAGTTCCGACAGAACATTCTCGTATCCAGTATTGTGTCAGCTAGGTTACTATGTCCACTAGGGATAAAATTGAGTCCTTTGTTCAATAAATTTATCTCATGTTGTGTTAGTTCATAGCTAGATATATTACAAACCAGTGAGTTATCATTATATGTACTATCATTCTTTGAGAGCGTACCTATTATACTCATTGTCCTAACGTTCCTCCACATTTTCTTTATAGTATGCTGTGGATGGAACTCCTCTGAGGCCTTCCTTTTCTGTCGCCCTCTGCTTAAGGATCGTCCCCTCTTCATCCCTTTGTCCTTCCTCACGGGTAAAGGAAAAGGAATCTCTCCATTACCTGTGTCTATCATGTTCATGCTTTTATTCATAGACTTGGGTCTAACAACCCTATCATTAGCTATTATGTACTGGTTCGGCAACTTGTTCACAACCTGAACTTTGGGATATAAATTCATTTCCACAGACCCATTATGTGCAACCCCCTGTGCTATTATATCATTACTATTTACTGTCTCATTATCAGCATGTATGATACTGATCACATCCTCAGTATCTACAGATCCACCTGTTAACCTGTTTGATACTCTATTTGATACTCTATCCAACGTATTATTGGTATCACCACCTATTACTTGTGTGAAACGCCATCCAGTAAACATTACATTAAATAAAACAGATATATCATCTTGTAGTAGTTCATATATTACCTACAATTAGATATACTTCATATCAACATGAATATTAAAAACATTATTCCTGTGACACCTATATAAAATCTATAAAATAGATGTGTATATATATACTCTTTGGACGTTTGAAGTGGCTGCAGACGCAACAGATGCATTTTCAATACTGTTTGGAGCACCGGATAGTGCCAAGAGGTCTCCGTGTCTTTAATATGCCGAACCAGGGGGAGCAGCATCCGGAGTTGATGACGAGGTGGCAGCAAATTAATTTAGAGGTCAGTAGGCAGTATATGCAACTGCTGATTGACTATTTTTTGCCTGAGGAAGACGATTTAATAACAAACATTAAGACACAAAGATCGGACATTTTTTCTATGTGTTCTGATACGTTGATTATGCCACTGTTTGAGAGTTTACTGGATGGCGTTTTGGCGCTTGAACGTAAACTTCTCCAGCAGAAACAAAATAAGATTAGACGTGACCATAAGGATTTTTCGATGGGTCACGTCTTTGTATGGCCAAGATATGGCGATAGGGATGGGGTTGAAGTTGTTGATAGGAATAATGTATTGAATAGTGAAGCTAATAACAGTAATTCTGTCCCTGGTACTAATACAAATGCCATTACGAACCAAGGTATAGGATCTGCTTCAGACTTAAAAGATAATGCTGTTATTCATGATAGAACACAAGGAATAGGTGGTGATACCAATAATATGTTGGATAGAGTATCAGATAGAGTATCAAATAGGTTAACAGGTGGATCTGTAGATACTGAGGATGTGATCAGTATCATACATGCTGATAATGATACAGTAAATAGTAATGATATAATAGCACAGGGAGTTGCACATAATGGGTCTATGGAAATGAATTTATATCCCAAAGTCCAGGTTGTGAACAAGTTGCCGAACCAGGACATAATAGCTAATGATAGGGTTGTTAGACCCAAGTCAATGAATAAAAGCATGAACATGATAGACACAGGTAATGGAGAGATTCCTTTTCCTTTACCCATGAGGAAGGACAAAGGGATGAAGAGGGGACGATCCTTAAGCAGAGGGCGACAAAAAAGGAAGGCCTCAGAGGAGTTCCATCCACAGCATACTATAAAGAAAATGTGGAGGAACAAGTTAGGACAATGAGTATAATAGATACGCTCTCGAAGAATGATAGTACACATAATGATAACTCACTGGTTTGTAATATATCTAGCTATGAGATAACACAACATGAGATAAATTTATTGAACAAAGGACTCAATTTTATCCCTAGTGGACATAGTAACCTAGCTGACACAATACTGGATACGAGAATGTTCTGTCGGAACTTAATGTTGAGATTGTTGTTTCAGAATAATGCTGTGAATACTGAAACTGGGAATGAAACACCACTAAGATTTAAAAGGCTAAGTAGTTTCACACCGATACATCACCCACTTGTTGAGGCTTATCTGAAGTTAACCGAAGATGAGTTGCATAAATATTTTAGTGGCAACTTACATATCAAGAATAAGGACAATCTTAGTAGAAAGGAAAGAGAAAGCTTAAGGAATTTACAGATGAATGAAGCAGTAATAATTAGACCAGCTGACAAAGGGGGACAAGTTGTAGTTATGGACACCATGTGCTATCGAACAGCCATGCTGAAATTATTGAATGACAAGTTCTATTTAAGAATTGATGAAGGTGTAGTGAATAAGATTATTTTAGAAGTAGGGAATGTCCTACTTGATATATTCAATGGTGGTATTATTGACAAGGAATTGTTTGAGTATCTTAAAATTCCAAACCCCTTAGTTCCTTTGATACAAGGTTTTCCCAAGATACATAAGAGTGTCAGTGACCCACCCATGAGACCAGTAGTATCTGGACAGGGTTGGGTCACTGAACACATTTCTGTATATATTGAGAAACATTTACGTCCTGTGTTGAACAATAATTCTACAATACTTAGAGATTCAAAGCAGTTTCTGCTTGAATTATATGATTGTATGAATAGGAGAGTGAACGATGATGAGTTGATATTGGTTACATTTGATATTCAATCGTTATTTACTGTGCTACCCAATGATTTGGGCATTATATATATCAGAGAATATCTATCTGAGCATAGCACATACACACCAGTCCTGATAGACTTATTGGTACACTTATTAAATATAGTTTTGGGCAATAATATTTTTATGTTCAATGATTCGTTATATCAACAGCAAGCTGGTGTTGCCATGGGTACGCCATGTGCAAACAGCTATGCGAATATGTTTTTAGCTCATTGGGAGAATGAAGTCTTATTCAGAACTGATGAATACATACAATCTGTAGTATTCTACAGACGCTTTGTAGATGATGTGTTTATGTTATGGAGAGGGGATGTTAGTTCATTGAAAGAATTTCTTGGAATGATTAATAATCTAACTAATTTTTTGGTATTCACAATGAGGTACTCTACTCATAGAATAGATTTTTTGCACTTATTTATTGAAAAACTGGACAATGGCTTATTGAATACCGGAGTCTATCGAAAACCTTGTCACCACAATACTATATTATCAAGGTATAGCATGCATCCGAATTATATATTTAATAATATTATCAGAGGACAAGGCATGCGTATTTCTAGACTTAATGCCACCAATATAGGTTTTGAAACAGGTATTAATGATCTAAGAGAGAGACTTACAGAAAGGGGATACAGTGTTAAAGAGATTGATAATCAGCTAAGTGATATGCAAGAACTTAGGCAAGGTAGAGCAGCACCATATTATGGACCCAGACCGGAGAGGGAAGAGAACCCACGAGTTATAAGAAATGAAGTTAAGTTTTCTTTACCATATACTAATGATCATATGGTTCTTAGAAATATAATTAACAAGCATTGGTTAATATTATGTACAGATGATGGGATTAGACAAGTGGTAGGTGAGGAACCGGGTTTCCTATATAGGAACAAATTGAATCTTAGAAGGCTATTATGCTATTCTAAGAAGGAAGGGCGACAAACAGGACCCAGTTACACCAAGGCATGTGGGCACTGTAACCAATGTATCTATATTGACAATGATACAGTATTTTTACATCCAGACTCTCATGTACAGTTTAAGACCCAAGTAGAGGCTACATGCGTCAGCATGAATATTGTATATCTGGCAGTCTGCCAGATATGCAATGCATTCTATGTGGGCAAAACAAATCGCCAGTTCAAGGATAGAATACGTGAACATACATATCACATGAGAAAAGGCAATACACACAATGCTTTAGCTAAACATGTGGTTGAGCTAGGTAATTCACATTGTTTTTTGTTTAGGGTTTTAGAACAAATAAAACCCAATATCAGAGGTGGTGACATTAGGAACCACACAGAAGATAGAGAAAGCAAGTGGATTATGAAATTGAGGGCTGATAGAGGCTCAGGTTTGAATGAGAGAGCCTCTATAAAACCAGCTCTGAAAAAAGAAGGAATATCAATGTTAAGTATAGATAGAATAGGCTCATATTCCATTATGTCTTGTTGAATGTGTAATATAAATGTTTATATACTTTATCAATGCTATAGTTTTTATAGATACATTTTTATAGTTCTTTTATATACACATCTATTTTATAGATTTTATATAGGTGTCACAGGAATAATGTTTTTAATATTCATGTTGATATGAAGTATATTTAATTGTAGGTAATATATGAACTACTACAAGATGATATATCTGTTTTATTTAATGTATTGTTCTAAATTGTTTGATTAAATTAATTAATGATTTCATGATGCATATATAAGGGAATCATGGGTAGCAGTGGTTTGATCTGATGAAGCTCATTTTTGGGTGAAAGCGCTTATCAACTGCAATATTCTGTGTATTGTATTCGTGGTTTGCAATACTGTGATTAAAGCCTTACGTACAGTTGGTGTGTTCCTGGTTATTTGATCTGTTGTACTCGATCACTCGCCATTGACTTTTGTTTACATGTTATAAACATTAGATCTATTTTATTAATGAGTTGTTGTCTAAAGGTCTGAACCTCTAACCAGCAAGTTTCTCTTAGATCAAATTCTTGTTTTAAGAAATCTAGATTTTTAACTTTATTATCAGATATCAACTGATACCAGTACTTTAGATCATTATCTATAGCTAAATGAGTTCCTTCAGAAGTAGATGACAAAAGCATACTCTGAGTATACATTATAGGGAATATAATAAAATTCCATTCCCTATACTTAGGGTGCATGAATATAAAGTTACGATAGCTAATAATAATATTTAATGGGTAACAAACCATATGTTTAGGTGTAATAGGTGAAGTACAAAATTCCTTTAGTAACCATAACATGGAGTTATTTACAATCATATTTTTATTTGTTAAGGAGATTTTCATGAAGTGCATACTAATTAGCTCCCAATAATCTTTCCATTTTGCAACATATGACTGATCTATTAATAAAGTAATAACTTTTACAATAGAAGAGATAGTATATAAATTAAAGTCTGGAAAAGAAATACTCCCTTGAGACCAGCTATTAGTATGTTTCTTTAATGCAATCCTAGGTCTATTAGGTGCCCATAGGAAATTTAACATTAGTGTATTCAGTTTCTTGATAATTATTTTTGTAGGTGGAAGTATTATTGATTGTATTAAGTATAAAATCTTGGGGAATATTATCATTTTAATAATTGTAAGTCTCTTCTCCATAGTAAAAAACATATTATTCCAGGTATTAAAAAGGTTTTGTATATTAAGAAAACAGGTATTATAATTGTTATATATAATAGATTTAATATCTTTAGATAGTATTATACCTAAATAAGTTATCTGACCTGAATTGGGTACATATTTAGTAAAATCACTAATGAGAATATTTTTTCGTGTATATATAGGTAGTATTTTAGTTTTTCTTCATTGAATATTAAACCAGAAATACTTTTAAAATTCATCATTTTATCAAATAGAGACTGCATAGAAGAATTAGATCCTGCTGATGTAATTAGAACATCATCTGCAAAAGTTGAATTTTGGATGTTGTATTTTCATCTATTTCAAAACCCTCTATGTCAGTACTGTTTCTGATCAAATTAGCCCAAGGCTCCATTACTAAAGTGAATAATAGTGGAGAAAGTAGACATCCTTGTTTTGTACCTTTAAAATGGGTATTTTTGTGAAACATATGTTCCTACCTTAATATAAGCCAATGTTCCTTTGTATAAATGCTCAATTAGATTTACAAATGCATCTGAGAAGTTTGTGCACTTCAGTAAGGTAAACAGATAGTCCCAACTTACTGAATCAAATGCTGAACTTATATCAAGACTAATAAGTGTTAAATCTTTCTTTTCCTATTTGCAAAATCAATTAATGTTAAAGTTCTTCTTATATTATCAAAATTATTTCTATTTACAATGAAGCCTGTCTGATCTATATCTATAATGCGAGGATGATTGTCTTCAATCTATCAGCAAAAATACTCATAAACATTTTATAATCAACATTAAGTAATGAGATGGGCCGATATGAATTACATCTAGTTGGATCTTTATTAGGTTTTAAAATTGGCGAAATAAATGTATATTGCCAAGATGGGGGGGGGTTATTAACTCAGTTTGGGCCAAAATAAAAACCTTATGTATTAATGAATATGTACTTTTAGAAAGGATTTTATATATCTCTGGTATAATACCATCATTACCCGGTGCTTTGTTTGATTTAAGCTTATTTACTTGTGTAATAACCTCTGTACATGAAATACTTTTGTCCGATAGTTTAATCTGTTGTTTATTAAGCTTTTTATTCATGTTTGTGGTTATAAACTCCTTTATTTTATCTTTAGGTTCCATGTTAATGTTATTATGGTTAATTTTGTGAAAGTGATTTCTAAATTCATCTAGTATTTCTGGTATACTAGAAACATTCTTCTTTTTCCTTAGAGAAAAGATTTCTTTGATATGGTTTTGTTTATTCAACCTTTTTGTTTTATTTTTAAATCTATGTAAGTATTTGGGGCTTATTGAATAAGACAAAACTTGTATTTCTCTAAAGTTATTTTAACTTTATGAGTTAAAATTTCTTTGTATTTCTCATTTAGTTTGTTTATTTCTTCAATAACTTTCTTGTCCATAATATTTTCTTTATTATTATGTTTATGAGTCTAATTTACTTTGAATATCTAACAATTCCTTATTCCAAGATTTCCTTTTATTATTATACCATCTGATACTTTGTCCATATAGATATGATTTTAAGGCATCCCAAACATAGACAATGGAGACTTCAGGAGTATTATGTATGTCTAAAAAATGTTTTACTTCTGAAAGTATATATTCTTTATAGTCCTTTAGTTGAGTTAAGTATGCTGGTATCCTTTTGATCTGAACATTATGAGTATTTTTTATCATGAATTCGAAAACAATTGAATTATGATCAGATATAGGACATGAAATGATTTTGGAATTAATTAAATCTGTTACCATCTGGTTAGAAATAAAGACCCTATCTATTTTTGAATAAGTTTTGTATCTGTTAGAAAAAAAGGTGTATGGTAATGATTTTGAATCTATCTGATTATTAATATCATTCAAATGATAAGAATTAGCAAAATAATTTAAATGTTTTGCATTAGATGTAATTCTTCTTTTTCCTATAGTGGTAGTATCACTTTCACGTAGTATACAATTAAAGTCACCAGCTAAAATAATATATCCTATAGAGAATGATATGATCTTATCAAGATGATGTTTCACTGTATTAATACCAATTCCAGGTATCCAATATACATTAATTAAAGTGTAAGTCTTCCCATTAATTTGTATTGTAACCATACAAAACATTCCTTTGTCATCCTGATAAGACTTAATGGTTTTAGGAATGGGCATACTTTTATTCCATAAAATAGCCACTCCTCTTTTTTCTGAGTGTGCTCTGAACTAACCAATACTGTATATTTGTTTGTGGCTAGTTTATCAATATCTTTTTTCAAGAGATGGGTTTCTTGCAGGAAGACTAAGTTGGCCTTATGTAAATTAATGTATCTTATTAGGCTTGCCCTTTTACATGGATTATTCAATCCATTAATGTTTAAAGAAATTCCTTTTAAAGATGTCATTTGGCATTTTTAAAACTTAAGAATCTTATCATCAAAATAACAAATAACAACATAAGTAATATTACATCTCCTCCTTTAGGTGTACCTTTAAATATAGCTGTATTTATTGAATCTCTTATGGGATTTTGTATAGGATTCAATTTTGTTTGTAGTGACAATGAGTGTACAAAATATATTGTGGATGTCAAAACTATATACATATAACAATGAACAAGTGAAAATAATGTAAGGATTAAACCTTGCATCCAGCCTGGAGTTAAAAACTCCAACTTAGAGTAGTATTTACCACTCAAGTTAACCCCCTACCCTAAGCAGCAGTACCTCAGCTACCACCTTATCAATTTAATACTGGTTATATTTAACTTAAATTAACAGCTTTCAATTCAATTGTCTAGCAAGACAAGACTACACATTTGGTAAAACAGCATCATATAAACTAAAATAAACTTTTTTTTTAAACTATTCATACTACTATATACATCTATGTAATATAATACACTTGTATTCAAATAGCATTCAAATAATCTTGATATTAGGAACCAAGAGGAGAGAGAGAAATAAAAGATGTGAAAGAGGGGGAGAGAGTGAAAGAAAGAGAGAGAGAGAGAAAAAAAAAAGGAAAGCATATTTACATATTAATTTATTCAAAGTATGTAAAAATAAGTTCTAACATTCATTTAAATCAAAAACTTTGGCTAATATGGTTCAGCATTACATATATTAAGATGCATCTATTTTCTGTCATGTAAATGCAGTCAACAGCTTCCAAAAAAAAAAACTTGAATTGTTTGTATATGAGCATTTTACTCATACTCATTATTGTCAATAGAATAAAATATTATATTTATAGAAATTGTTATAAATCATACTGCATAGTTATGCAAATTCTCAGAAACACTTGCATTATTGTAAAAAAAGCCATCTGTATTTTGTATGTCTATACTACTGCTTTAAAATATATCACATGACAATTTCTTCCAGAATAGAGTTAGAAAGTTATTTATGCTTGTCAATCAGATGAATTAAATGAGTTATAGTAATGTATATGTTTGGAACATAAGTTTTAACACAGATTAGTATGCTGCAGTCAAGTAGATTTTCAAAAACACTTGAATAAATGTTTCATTTTCTATGCCTTCTAAAATAAGACATTTACTTACTACAAGAAACTGCATCATTTAAAATCATTATAACTGACATATTTTATGAATTATAACATAGATATTTAAGTAATTATATAAAATAACTCACATTTAGATGTTAAAGAGTTCATTTTCCTTCACATAGTCGCATTTGCATCAGTTCTACTTCCTGGTAGAGTGTTCTTCCTGAATCTGCAATGTGTCAGTGTGATATCTGGGTCAAAGGTCAGATTGACTGCTTTCAGCTTCCCTGTGAGAATTCTGAGAGTTGAAGCTTTTAAAACAACTCGAGGACACTGTTCATGAGGTAGTACACATCCCAGATTGTCTCCCTTAACATTTTGGCGGGAAACTTGTTAAAAACTAGTGACAAACATTCATTTAGCAGTGTAAATGCATCTAAACATGACAAAACCTTCGCAATGTATTTTACAGGTTATTACAGCCTCTATGTAAGTGAAATTAAGCCCAAAGTTATTAATAAGTAATAAAACTCAATATTTTTGTCCCAACTCAATCTTTATACAAATCTTATTATTTACTGTGTCTATATGATCAAAAGCATTTCTATATATTAATATGAAAAAAAAATAAAGAGAAAGAATAAAGAAAAGAAAAAGAGAGTAGAAAATAAAAGAGTGTAAGGCAGAAATAAAAAAAAATGTAAGACAAAGCTATAAGAAGTATATACAATGGAATATTACTTAGTGTTTATATTAATAGAGTTAAAAATAAAACATATTTTTACTATTATTTAGTTCTAATTATTATTAGTTAAAGCATGACAGATTATTTACAAACAAGCATAAGCAGTATAATCAAGAAAGTATAATTAGGAATAGCATTTGAAGAACATATAAACTTTTTACAAGGAATAAATATATTATTATTCTATTAATCATATTTTCATTACTCTTCTCTCCCTGCCCTCCCCCACCCTTTACTCACTACATAATCTAAATAGAATGTCATTGTTTAAACAAAGAAAAGAAGAAAAGGAGAAAAAAAGAGGGAAAAAAATGTATCAAATTACTGACCTTACTTCTCTTTTTCAGAAAGAGAAACAAATTGAATAATAGCTTGTTATTAGTTCCTCAGATATTTTGACTGGTTATGAAACAAAACATTTCTTTGCACACAGAGAATAACTTTGATTAAATCTTTTTCAGAATATTTGTGGCTTTCTGGAAATGCAGGAGCTATATTTAAAAGATTAATAATGAAGTAAAATGATGAGAGAAAAAAAAAAAACATAGAACAAATCATTTGTTTTTTAGTCTCTTCTTCTTCTCTGAAGTCTTCCACGAAGTTTCAGTTGCCAGTCTCTTTAATGAAGGACTAGCCCATTCCATTTCCTCTATTTTATCCAAAATCTTATTTTTTTTGATAAACAGTAAAGCAGAGTCTAAGTCATCAAAAATTTTAAGACCATCAGGAAGGAAGATTTTTAGCATGGCAGGAAACAGAAGGTATGTTTTAAACTGTGCTTTTTTAAGCTCCCTTATTAGTGGCAGAAAAACTTTTCTTTTAGCTATTGCCAAGGAAGAATAGTCATTGTCAAAATGCACAGTTGTCTCATTAATCTTAACAGGAGCTTTAGCCCAAGCAGATTTAAGAACCATCTCTTTATCAAAAGATGATAGAAATCTAACTATAACTGATCTAGGATAGTTTTTGTTAGAGTTAGTATTAGCTATAGATCTATGTGCTCTTTCGATACCAAAAGAGAATGCCTCTGGTAAGTCTAAAGTTTTAGGGAGCCATGTTGTTAAAAAAGAAGTAATATTGTTACCTTCAATATTTTCTGGCAGTCCAAAAATCCTAATGTTTTTGCGCCTAGATCTATTTTCCAGGTCATCCAGCTTTGTTTGTAAATGTGTATTTTGTTTCAGCAGAAACTCAATGTTGATTTCCTCTTCTTGGATTCTATTTTCCATGTCATTCACAGCTTCTTCTATGCCTGTCATCTGGATCTTCTGTTGTTGCAGGTCTATATGTAACAAGTCTATTTGTTTTGTAGTTTTTTCTATGAAGGTATCTATTTTAGTATCCATTTTATCCATCTTAGCAGTAAGTTGCTGGATTATAGTTATCAGAGACTGAAGTTCTTTCTTGATGCTGGAGTCTTGAGAATTTGTCTTACTGGAACTCATTTCAGACTGATAAACTGACAGGAAAATTTCCAAAGTGATTTCTGACAGGAATATTGTTAAAATTTCCTTTCTTTTTTAGATATAGTTCAAGAACTATATAAAACAAACATATTTAGAAAGAAAACAATAAGTGAGTCCAACAAAGCACAGCCACGAAGTAAAATCCAAGATCCTTTACTTGTAAACGTTTTCGTGTACAAAATTACATACACTTCCTCAGACAAGTTACTTTGGAACCTCTTGTGAGTTTAAATACATACACAAATAATTGTTTAATTTAATTAATTAAACAATCAATCAATAAACATATACATTCAGCCTTACTAAAAGAACAACTATGTCATAGTTAAATATACCAAATATTTAAACAAAAAATAAAATTTATATGTAAATTAAATAGTTGATATATATACACAAATGTCACTTAAGGAAATTTCTTTTTTTATGTAAAATTCACATAAGGAAAATACCTTTAAAAAAATTCCCTTAATAACAAAATCCTTTAATAATAAATTCATCAATGATAATAATAAATAATAAATAATAAATTCAGCGAGTTGAATAAAAAGCGCAGCTATAATCAAGTATATACATACTTAGATATAAATAATATAACCATTGTCTTTGTCATTGTTTTCACATGAAATGTTTTACTGAAGTGTTTTCTAGCTCTTACAATATGAATTCTTCTAGGATCTTGGTGTTTTAAACATGTATATTGCAGTTTTGGTTTCAAACCTTGTTCCTTAATTTTCTTTCAGTTTTGTTATAAAAGTGGCCTTGCATCTAACCCACCCTCACCCATTTTTTTGCCTACTTGTTTGCCTGCCCATGCTAAAGCTTTTTCACCCATATCACTGGTGCTTGTTATGATAAGTTGCTATATTTTTGGTCTTCATATATTCATTATTTATTTGGCCTTAATATATTCTCAAGAAATTGTACTGGCTTCTGTCAACATGATCAAGAAAATATTTGTGTGTTATATTCATATTCGTACCATATAATAAATGTTTAGACTTTATAGCATGACTGCGCCCTCACCAAAAATCACATTGTATTTCTTGTTTGCCCTTGTTCCTTTTTTGCTGGTATTGAGAATGGGGTGTTCAAGGTGTACAAAGTAAAAGAATGGTGACAAATTCCACCGAATAAGCACTTCTTCAAGACACCTCTGTTTTACCTGTCTTATTTTCATGAGTTTGCTTTGAACTGTTTTATCTACATAATGTTAGTAGGTTGTTGTGGCTTTTTGATTTACTTTAACTCTATTTGTAATGCTTACAATGATTCTTTGATGGAATGGCCTTAAGCATATTCTGGACCTGAGAAATCCTCCAGTCAAAGACAAGCAGTTAACAGTATGTTGAATCGCCATTTAAGGTAGCTTATTTAATCATCATTGGGTTACATCTATAAGCATTTATAAAACAACTCTCTATATAGCCTCTGTCTAGTGCAGGTACACCTTAATATTTTCATATGATCTAAGAGTATCTTTTTTACAGTAAACTAGTGCACTAACTTCTCATGAGTGGTGTTTTGGAGTATAAATATCCCCAATCTTTATTGTTTTTTCCCTGCTCCTGTGAGACTGTGGCCAGCCAAATTCTGTGTGTCATAATGACTCCCCTAATCTTGGCAGCCCAGTATAAGTTTTACCATCCCTGTCACTGCCATGATGAACATCTAAGTTTACACAATCAGTTTTGCTGGTAGCACAAATAATGTCAGGAAACACTTGGATTTGAAATGAAGCAATACCTTTAATGATGTTCAAAATGGCAGCACAGCAAGAAGGTTGTTAAAAGCTTCATCCCTCATAACAAACTCTGTATCAAGTGGCAGACAGACTCTAAGCATTATGGGATATCTGAATCCTTAAAGTCATGGTGCTATAATGTATGTTCACAGTATATAGAGGCACAGAGCAGCATATACATTTTATAATGTCTCCCCTAAAGAGTAAGAGAGCTCTCTCTCTAAAAGTGTGGTGCATGATTATATTATGTTCGATACACATATTTTAAACTCTGGAATGGATGCTCTAAAACTTTCACAAATTTAGACAAGCAATCATTTAGCAAATAGTAGTATTTCAGGTAAGTTAATATTCAGTAGTAATGTATTGATATCTTTTCATGAAGAAAAAAAAGTAGTCACTAATCTGCCCACTGTATTCAATTATATCCATGGTATCTCACTGAGATTTGAGCTTCACTATTACCTTGAGTTGTACAGGTAGAATCGGAATCAGTGAAGAAAAATGATCATTAATTTGGACAAAAGATTAAAATGACTCTTATCTTTTTCCAGTATCTATCAATCAATGGAAAATATGGGCAGGATCTGGTACAGTCACACTCATATTAACCTTACAAATACTGTTGGTACACAATTCTGTTTCAGGACTTTCACACTT
Source organism: Protopterus annectens (assembly GCF_019279795.1). Lineage (NCBI taxonomy): Eukaryota > Metazoa > Chordata > Ceratodontiformes > Protopteridae > Protopterus > Protopterus annectens. The sequence continues at coordinate 556,006,936 of NC_056747.1, forward strand.
GGCCTGGACAGCCGGTTGGAGACAAGCCTTTGAAGAAACAGGACCACTATGATTGGCTAAGGAGCTGATCATTCTTGGCTACACTTGGGAACAGCTCTCTGGAATTTGACATTCATGTTGAGACTCTTCAGGAATGGTCCATATGTGTGTCTAGATGCATATAACTATGGTGTCCTATTTAGGCTTCACCATGTAGGACATTTGCTCATAATAATGTTATACTTCAGCAACTGCTCTCTCCTAATTTCTAATCTCCTTTTGCATTAAGATGCAATGGATGGCCTTCCTGAAGGACTGGAAAAGGTTGGGCTAAATATTGTCTATCGTAATTTTTTTTTATATATATAAGCTCTTTTGTCTCGGATTATTTTCTATGACAGGCCCATAGAGAACAGTCTTTGGTTCAAGTTTGGAATTTGGCAACATCATACCAGTCCTTACTTGTCTTCCAAGCATTAATTGTGAATGGCTTACTCCTATGGCACTGTGTGGAGTGACACAGTATGACATGAGAGCTCTGTGACGATCAGGTTGTTTAACTAAATTTTACCAGGTTGGACTGGCCACAGGTAGTTCCATTGAATTGTGGCTAGTGAGGATTTGGAAATGTATAGACTCATTGTACTCATACAACTGCCAGAAGTAGGTTGACACAAACCGCATACGCATCTATGTTGGTATTCCATATATGGTAAGCATGATCGTGAAAGTTACACTAATATGGTGACTAGCTGTGTTTGGTATATCCAAAATCTCCATGTCTCAAAACTAATAGTCCATTACTATGAGGTTTTGCTTTAAACTCACACAAGCCAGCAACTATCTTTTGCCAATGAGCTTATGATAAAGGAGTTAGTAGTAATTGTTCTTTTTTCTTTGGAATGGTTTGTGTTAAATACACAACTGCCATTTCGACACAAACATCTCAATGTCCAAATTAATACTGGACCACCATACAGAAATCTTGGCTCTTTCTCAACACTTTCAGAGGTTTTAGAGACCTTCACATATCTCATTTAGCTGTGTCTTGATACAGCAGCAAACCATCCTGTTTAGATAACTGTGTTCTAACTTTTACTTTGTTGAAAGCTTAGTCTTGACCATCTTTACATAGCCAGGGTATATCTTTATTTAGCAAGTGTATCAGTGGATACAGACAAGCCTGGTATAAATTTGACAAAAAGTTTGTTATACCTAAAGCCTGACTTAGCTCAATTAAATAGGTTGGACTTTTTTAGCTCTGCTGTGGCAATGACCGTGTGTCAATTTGGTCTGATTTCACTAAAACCTAAACAGTGACCGAAATACTGACTCTCAGACTTTCCAAAACAGCATTTATCCTTATACGTACAATTTCAAGCCTAAATTCTCAGTGGTTTAGATCACTGTTTCCAATTTCATCCTGTAGCTCTTTATCAGGTCCAAACACCAGTCCATCATTCATGTAATAACACCTTCATTCCTTTTTAACAGATTGCTCATCTCATGTTGAACTATGTCTGTTGTTGAAAGTATTCCAAATGGCAGCCTCTTAAAACAAAATATTCCAACTAGAATAATGTAACTGATTAGCTTTTGATTATATTTCTTTAATGGTGTCTGTCAAAATTTGCTCAAAGTATCTAATACTGAGAACACTTTGTTATCAATTGGCTTTGCTGCTATGTCTTCCAATATAGGTAGAAGAAACTTTTTTCACATGACTGCATTATTTGTTTTTTTCAAGTCAACACATATAAATAACTTGCCATCATTTTTAGTGACTGGGGCCATTGGAGCCCACCATTTAATTAGTTCAGTTACACTTTCAATCACACCAGCTGCTCATATTCACTGAAGATTTGCATCTGCTTTCCACAGTATAGGAAATGGCACTCTTTTGGGGTGTGTCCGAAGCATATGGGGACAGCATATAGCTTTAACCTTATCTTTACTGGTTCACACTTAAGCAGACCGAGGCAATCTCGCCAAACACATCTACATTAATTTTGTTTATTCATGTAGTCAGTCCCAAATCACATGACAAAGCCCTGATGAACAGATTATATGTAAATCCAGATCTCTTACTTGTGCCCCTTCTGCTCAGACATAGCTACCAATCTACAATGCACTTGACTTTTTCTGCAGGCCAGTGTGTTTTGTTTTTGCTATATGCAGGCATCAGTGCTTTGAGATGCTCCCATAAGTAGCGTGTAATGTATCTTAAAACTTAACGGCATTCTATAAATATGGAGTTTAATCAGCCAGTCTGATTCAGTGCTTGGCATAGCAGTAACTGAATCAAGGAAATATGCTTTTTGAAGCCTTTTCTCAGTTTTGTTTTCAGTAGCTACTTGTATTAGCTTATATTTACAGACAACAGAAAAATGACCCATCTTGTTGCAGTTCTTATACCTGCCAAGTTCAGCACACTACTTTAACTCAGCATGAAAAGTGTTACACTAGGAGCATTTGCCAATCTTACAATCACTGTTTCTCATGCATTCAACTATTTTGACCACTACAATTCTTTTTAGTGTATTGGCCAGTTTCTTAATATTTTACATCACCTACATTACTTTCACTAAAACTTCAGGTTTCTAGGGCATAAACAGTTGACATTCTCCACTTGAAAAAAAAAAAAAAAAAAGATAAAACATCTTATTCTGAGCTTGGTGACATTCACTTGACCCTGCTACAGATTTCTAGCATGAAATGGTGTTTTCAGTCTTTTTGTTGAAGAAAGTTCCCAGTTTTGACACCATACCATGATGTGCACCCAGGTCTACCAAGGCATATTTGTTAATAGTGTAAATAATATCAGGAAACGGCAGCATCTGAAGTAACACAGTAACTTTAATGGTTCACAAAATGATGACAGAGTAAAAAGGTTAATAGCGCCATCTTCCATCATGAATTTTATACCAACTGGCAAACCTCATTCTTGGCATTTAGAGACACCTGACTCCTAAGCATTATAGTAATATATTACATATCCACAGTATATAAAAGCAGATGTCAGCATACATTTTTAGTCATTACAGTCATGTTTTCCATTCACTTTTCACACACATTTGTGAATACCACCCCATTTGATGCACTCTTATGTTGGGGAGTTCTCACACCATTGCCCCCCTTCATTTGTCCCCATTATTTGGCTGGGGAGTTCTGTTTTGGAATGATACAGCATTTCTGGTTGTTGATGTGTTGTTGGGTTAATATGTTTAGGTTGTTTTCTTATGTACCATTCAGAGGCCATGCTGGTAAGAACTCAGCAGTGGCAGATCCAGAGAAGGTGCAGGGTTATATGTTTCCTCCATTTAACAATCAAAGCCTGTAGTCTGGAGAGCTGGTATTCCCTCAGTGTACTATAAGTGATACAGAAAACTAGCTGTGTGACACCATTTTGCAAATTTCTTCTGTTAGTATGATTACTACAGTGATAATGGAGCTGAACAGCCAAGTCTACATTAATGTGGCTTGTTTCCAGTAAAAAAAATATATCTGTGTTTCTCACTCCATCTGCAAACCATGCACTAAGGAATTGTACTGTGGGTATATTGAACATCCTCCTCTCAAAGAAGAACAACAGATCTCTTGAGTGCAGAGTTCTGTCCATTCTTAGATGTCCATTTTTCATTGGCACAGCCAGGCATATACAGTGTAAACACTGATGCACAAACTAGTTTAAGGCAGTGCAGTATTTGCATCATCTCAGCAGTAATAGATGCCTGCTGATATAAATAGATCAGAAGGGGTCTAAGTGAACCAGAAAATGGGGTAGATATATATGAATTGATATATGATAGTCATATTGCTATTTGTCCAATTAAAGCATTGCCTTTTGTCCAGTTAAAGCACACCAGTTTAAGAATTTTATTATATATGATACATCTTTAATTATATATTAAGTATATTTAACATAAAACTGGAGCAATTTGTTTGGTAGAAGGAAACAGCATGAGAGGCTAGTGAATAAGTTTGAAACTTTTGGCTATCCCACTGGCTTTTATCAACAAAAGTCTGTCAAATTCTGCACACAGAGATGCAGCGTTTCTTTTGTCAATTACTATGCAGGAATTCAAGATTTTTATTGTCTCTATTATTCCTAAATATTATACAGCAGTATACAACTAAATTCACAGTGCTAAATAGAAACTACTAAACACGTCTGGCCAAAACAAAAAAAAAAAAAATCAGGTGGTAGGTGTTTTGACTTTTGGTCAGTACTTAAATGTGATCACTCAGTCCATGCATTCTTATAATGCATTAACGAAACATGACAGCAGGCTGACATGTCACTTTATTTTACAGAGACCATTTACTCCCAATGTCCGCTGTATTTCTTGCCAGTTGCTCATACTTCTTCTTAAGGTGTTCAGCATCACAGTGAGTGTTCCTTAATAATGTTTCATTTCCTTCTGACTTCCCTCTGTTGTGTAAATTCAGCAAAATGGCTGTGTGTAGGCATGGACACTCCCCTGCATTAGTGCTAGATTTTCACAGTATGAGCAGTTATAAAGAAGGCATTATTAAAATAAGTACAGATCAGGAACTTAATAGTTGTCAAAGATGATTGCTTTTAGGCAATTACTTGTAAATTTAAATGATTCTAGAATGCACTCTGTTCATTAAGCCTCAGTAAATTCTTTCTTCCATGCTAAGTGCAGCCTTGACTGTTTAATCAGTGCTATTCAGTTTCCAAGGTCTAATTTAGGCTTTAGTGTCAGACATTGTTAAATGAAATTGCAAGTGCTCTGAGAAAAAAAAAGCTCAGCCTTAACACTAACCAACTTCTGCTTAAGTACTTTGATGGGCAAACACAGTCATGTTATGTGCAACCAGGTTTGCATTATCTACTGTGGTGGAAAAAATGTCATGTGATACAGCTCTGCACTTGTGAAATATCGATACCTCTACTTTTATTTCATATTATTAACATGGTTTTATCAAGCAAACAATGTTAGATTGTAGCTTTCTACAGATAGCTCACAAGATAAGTAATATAATAATAATAATAATAATAATAATAATAATAATTACTATTTTATTCTATTATTCTCATTGCTAGCTTGTTAAATTTTAGGAAGAATTTCAGAGAAAACATAAATGGTAGCCATGTTGTGCAGCCATTAGAGCTGTGGTAAACTGAAGTAAAAAAAAAAAGACAAGAGTTGCTGCAGAATGAGGAGTGCAAGTTATAACAAGATTGGGTGAGAAAAGGATGGAACAGAGGAAAGAACAAGCGGGAATAGAGAAGAAAGAGCCATGCATGACTATCAGTAACATTTAAATAGTCATAAATTTCAAGGGCAACCATTTTGTTTCACTGAGTTTGCTCCCTACCTTTCGGAAGTGGAACTTTCAATTGCTTCAAACAATAAACTCCTACTCCCCCACTAATAAAAAACATGCTCTGTGGTTGCACCATTTCTGGAAAAGGAAGGCAAATTAAACTTGTAGCCAATAAAACCCCTGGTTTAAATGAAACAATTAATATAAAATGTTTTTTTTTAATTCAGATTATAATTTGAAGTAATAACTGTTAATTTTGAATTGTTATTTAGTCATTATGAGTGTATGTTTCTTTAACTCTAATGGTTCATTTTTATTGGTTAATTTAAACTGATGTTCGTGATGTTTTTGGTAAATAAATACATTCATCAAATTTGATTACTTGGTCTGATGAAGTTCTGTCCTTATAATAAAGAATGAAAGCATTAACTAACCGCAACTTTTGTTTCTTAGTGGTGTTTACATTTCTGCATTCACATTTGGCATCTGACCAGCCATTCTGTTCAGTTTCTTGATGAGTTTGTTCTCTATAAGACTGTACCCATAATGTTGATAAGGTCATACAAACAGAAGCACTAGTAGCAGCAACACGTCTGTAGAATATTGTTATGAAATATCATGTCAGCAACACACTAAACATATTTAGAAAGAAAATATTCTGATATTCAAAAGAGAAGGCCCACCTTCAAATGTAGTGAAGCTGTTTCTACCTCTGAAGCCTCAATATGGATTGATGCAGTAAAATCCCGTGGTTCTTTAATCGTCTAGTGCAATTCAACAGGAGAGGGCCTTTCTAGAAGAACATTACCCTTTTTCATTTGTCTGTGGTACTGGTGTAAGGTGCCACAAAAGTGGATTGGTAGAAGAACATTACCCTTTTTCATTTGTCTGTGGTACTGGTGTAAGGTGCTACAAAAGTGGATTGGTAGAAGAACATTACCCTTTTTCATTTGTCTGTGGTACTGGTGTAAGGTGCTACAAAAGTGGATTGGTAGAAGAACATTACCCTTTTTCATTTGTCTGTGGTACTGGTGTAAGGTGCCACAAAAGTGGAAGAACATTACCCTTTTTCATTTGTCTGTGGTACTGGTGTAAGGTGCCACAAAAGTGGATTGGTAGAAGAACATTACCCTTTTTCATTTGTCTGTGGTACTGGTGTAAGGTGCCACAAAAGTGGATTGGTAGAAGAACATTACCCTTTTTCATTTGTCTGTGGTACTGGTGTAAGGTGCCACAAAAGTGGATTGGTAGAAGAACATTACCCTTTTTCATTTGCATGAAGTAAGGTGGCTCAGATATGCTATTTGTACAGAACAAATGGTGACATCCCACTCTCTTAGTGTTCTATTCTCAAGAGCACAAACAGATAAATGGCTTAAGAGGGATATGTTACTGAGTCAAGTAGAATGTTAAATGCAGAGACAGAGAAGACGATTATTTTTGTTTCTCTTTTCCACAAAGAAGGAAGGAAAAGTAGATAGTTTTGGCAGATGGGAACTTTTTGATCAACCTGAAATGCATTCATGTTATCTAGAATCTGTGTGTACGTAAACATGTGTGCTTTTTTATGGAAACACATGCACATGGGATGGGAGGGCATAAGACATTAATCTATTTATGATTCCTTTACTTTCAGGCTATTGTTACCCAGCAAAGTCTGATGTTCTTATCTACCTGCATATACTGTCTGTATCTTCACAATTTCTTTGTCAACCATTATTTAATAACCTCCAATTCATCTAGATCTTTTCTATTTTGGCTGATAGCTTGTTCTCTCTTGTATCATTTACTTATCTTAATCTACATGTTTGTAGACCAGACTACATTTTTACTACTTTTCCTTTCTTATTTATTTATTTATGTATTTATTTTTGAGAATTTGAATTAGATGCAGGCCTCCTGCCCATTCTGGAACTTTCTGACAGCTTACCTTCTGCTGTCAGTTGTCTTTGTGCTATAGTACTACTTGTTCCTTTTATGAGACATTTACATTCACGACCATATTATTTATTTACTTGACTCTGTTAAGTGGGATAGAATATTCTTCCCACTGCACCATTTTTACACCCTACTGGGGCCAAGAAAACGCTCATTAAGTTATTGAGATGTGTACAGACCATTGCATAACAGAGGGATGTAGAACATGAAAGTGACTAAGGAGAGTGAAAAACGAGCTGTTATTAAGAAAGAAGTTGCTAGAATGAGATGACAATAATTGGCCACTGACCTTTGGTAACATGACATCTTGAACATGCAGACATTTCTGAATATCTCATCTTTGTTAAAATATTTAAAAGATGAATATAATTTTTAGAGAATAACAGAAACATTCTTTAGAAAAGTGCATGTTTTAGAAATAGGGGTTTAGTCAGGATTTTCAAGTTTGTACTCATAATACTCAGACATCAAGTCACACCCCCTTAATATTGCTGATCTCTGAACAGATCACTGGCAAGTATATGCCACACCCCCTTCATATTACTGATGTCTGAACAGATCATTGGCAAGTATATGCCAGGGTAGTAATTACTTACGTGATGAAGCAGCATGAACATTTAATTCCAAAAATGCATCTTCCTTAAGTCAATAAAACAAAATACCTTTCCATTTGCACTAGAGTAGATCAGTTTCCCCCCCCCCCCCAAGATTACTCTCCTTGCAGCTCCTAACCCCTGTAGTGGCTCATTAGAGCTCCAGTAGTGCTGCTGACTAAATGACTGGCAGGCTGTAGGCAACACATGCTCCACAGCATTGTGGTCTGCAGGTACAACTTATAGAGCTCTCCCTAGGTAACACCCAGGCTATGAGCCACAACTACCTCCCTTCCACCCACATGGGTCACCTGGCAATGGCTGTTCACTCCTATGGCCTACACTCACACTAAGCCTTTTGGAATAGTAAACCTTACATTCCCAATAACAAATACATTTTTGCTGGGCTCAGTCATACTGCCACTGACAACAAATGAAGATGTGTACCCATGGGAGTCAGTCAAGCAGAAACTAAAGCTGTTGCACCTTACATCCTTACTACCCTACATCTGAATCTCAAGCCTTTGCTAAAAGGAAATTGGTTAAAGCAAGAAAATTATCCTAGGCTCCATAGCCAATAGAACTGTACATGCTCTAAGGTGCTTTTTTGGAGTTTTTTCTAGTCTTACGATCCAGAGATAGTCTGAACAAAATTATTGGAAAAAAATTAAAAGAAATTCAAGGAAGAAATAAGTTTTGCCCAAAGTTTAATTTTCAAAGCTGACACGATACCACCCAATATGCTGAGAAGGAAACAGCTTCTAAAGACAAAAATTATATCTGCAAATGCAGGCTGCCTCTCTACCATCCCACAAAATGAAAAATAGTCACTTTATGTATAGCTGCTACATGCTGAAAGAACAAATGAAGACACTCAGGTTTGATTGTGAAAAATGTTAAAGAAACAATTACCACACTATTCTCAGCCCCCCATGTAAGCTAGTGTAAGTGATCTTGTGTGCACATATCTGAGTAGTGCTGGTTTCTGACTATGCTGGGTACAGGGCATTAGATGGGGATGGGGTCCCTCTACTAAGCCTGTTTCAAACTTCCACTGTACAGAATAATTTACTGCTAAGCTCAATGCATATTTAAATAGTTGCATCGGTACATCTTCACCCTCAGAATTAAATGTTTGTGTCTTTCAGCTTTTCCCAGTTAGGGGTCGCCACAGCGGAACTCCGGTCCACTAATGATTGGTAGTGGATTTTTACATACTGGGTTACCAGCCCTGACGCACAACCTTCAACGAAGGCATGCCCCATTCATGTATGCCTCCACACAGAAGACGCTCTAGCTGAGAATCGAACTGGACAATGTCTTGCTATGAGGCGACAACGCTACTGCAGCACCACCACCGCAGTACCCTCAGAATTAAATACAACACTAAATTCAAAAATAAAGCCCATGGCAACATAATAAAAGAAAAACAACTCATTGCATTCACAAATAAAGGTAACTCTCAGGAAGCCAAAAACATTCTTGCTAAACTAAACAATGAACTCAGAACTGTGATTAAATCAACCAAAGTCTAATATGAGGTAAAAATATAAACCCAGGTGAATGATAACCACAAAGTATTTTTTAACTGTGCTAGAAATCTCAAAAAAATTACTGAGACTACAATGAGCTAATAACAAATGATATCACATACTTGGACCAGAGGATATAGCCAATCCACTTGCCAACTTATTCAGATTGAACTTCACCCCCTCACCCCAGTTCTTCCAGTATTCTCACAGCAAATCCTTGCATCTATAACCCCCTGAAATCTCTCAATGATTTCTGAAGTTACTACCTAAGGCCAAGATCATAATGTCTATGGGGACTGGATAACATACTAGGCTACCTACCGGTTAGTCTGAACCTGATATGCCAAACCCTCTACAAAGGCTATTCAATACCAGTCTCAAAATAGGCTTCATGCTGGATGAATGAAGGACTGCGACAGACATTCCCTTGCATGAAGGTGGGACTTCAATGGGTCCAGACAATTATATATACATAAGCCTAACCAGTCTCATCTGGGAACCTATGTCAACAATGGAGTGTCCCTTGATCAACACATATTCAGTATTGTAAGGAAATCCTTTTCCATTGTACAGCTTATATCTAAGTTATATCATTCAGATCCAGGCATATAATTGGTCCCCTCTACTTGGCACTCATTAGGCCAATTACTGAGTATAATGCCCCTTTTTGTATGTACCTGTCCAAACACCTGTCACAAGTGGATGCCATCTAACCTTCAAACATTTAGGAATTATTCCAAAGCAAACCTCCTACTAATGACTTATACCACTGTAAGATTTCCACCCCTCCAAAACCATGTGAACTCTGCTACCAGTATGGAATTGTTTACAGAAAACTAATACCATCATGTAAACAGCTGCACTGAGGTAGCTGTACCAACAAGGAATAAGCAGAGAACTAACTGAAATAAGACACCCTGGTGTAATCCCAATATCAACAAGCTGTATAACAAAGGAGGAAAACCACAGCCAAAACTAGTAAGTGCAATACCCAGCAAGGAGAGAAACCCTTCAAACTAAATAAGTAACTCAGGAATCTTATTAAGGCCACGAAAGCCACATTTGAGGCACAGATATCCTCAAAGACAAAGGATAACCACAAAGCCTTCACCAGCTTTGTCCCCATCCTTAAAGGTAACGCAATGTGTGCTGAACTAATTGTAAGTGGAACCATCTAAAAGGAATCGGAGGATATAGCAAACCTGCTGGCTGATAAATTTAATTGGAATTTCATCCTTTCTTCCCCTCAGTACCTTTCAGGAGACACCCCTGACCATAACTCTTCTGACTATCACTAGCAAGCAGGCCTTCAATGCACTCTCCAAGGCAAAGAATACTACCTCAATGGGCTGTAATAATATCCTGGGTTACCACTTGGATAGCATGTAATACGAGGTATCAAATGCTCTAAAATCACTGTTCAACATTAGCCTCCAGACTGGCTTTATGCTTAGTGAATGGAGAACCGCAACAGTTAATCCTCAGCACAAGGTTTGGCCTTCTACTGACCTGGATCACTAGAGACCATAAATCTGACTAGTCTTGTATGTAAAACCATGTAAAGAATTATCATGGATGTTTTAAATAAAGACACAAAAAACCTGTTTTCTTATTTACTTCTACACTGATTACAGATATTCAAATAAAATAGCCATTTACTAAACAAACAATGAAAACAGACTTAACATGAGCAGTAAACTTCTCTGCCCTTGGAATTCACATTCATTGAAACGGCATGAAAACCCACATTAAAAGAAAATGCATCTGTCCAGTGGAGGATTAAGTTTATCTCTGAGCTGTTTTCAAAACATAAGCTCCTTGCACACATTTGTAGGGCATGCACAGGTTCTTTGATTCAGCTTCCTGATTTATTAAATTATATTCCTTGTATAATACAGTGCATTTTTAGAATGGTGTTTTAAATATGTATTTATGAACATTCTTCCAGTAAGTAATGAAACAAAATATATGAACCAATAATGGCAAAACTACCCATTTCAGAAAATTTCAACCATAAAAGGCCACTTAGACTTCTGTTATTACAAATTACCAACATTACTCAATAAGCACAAGCTCTACAGAAGTAAAAATCATCTGAATAATTCTGCATTAGAAAGATCAAGGGAGCCGGAACCATTGAGTGAGGGGGAGCAATCACCCCCCCACGCACACACTTTTACAAGACAATGTTGTCTTGTCCCCGTGGTAGCAAAGAAAAGAAACAGAAATGGAGGACCCATATGCAAGCCAAACACAGGACCCATGCATGCGTCGTTACGCCAAACACAGGTGCAACATTTTAAGCTTCCGTTACCTGCTTTTGCGGAAAGTGTGTACAGCGCTTGCTGTTAAGGAGAGTCTATTTCGGCCTGCCTATCTGTTGCCCATACAGCTCTTCCTCTTAAGGAATTCAGGCACAGGTAAGTTTGTCTATATAAATAAAATTTAAGAACGCTGTATTTAATCAGGTTGGGTCTGGGTGATGCTAAAGATGTTACTGTTAAAGGGCTTAAAGTGATTAGGAAGTGCAGTTGAGTTTATTTGGAGGTGTATATCTTGATTCTCACTGTGGGAAGAAATCTCTGGTAAGTTAATGGGTGAGTTGTATGTATGGTACTGTAATTTTGTATGCACCCAATTAAAAGCTTTTTGCATCAAGTTGAGTATTCACTTTAGAGACTGCGATGTGTTTTAATACAACCTTCGCATTACTCATAGTCCATCTTGAGAGTCTGACATTATCAACCCCTATGTATTTGTAGTTACTGCAACACTAAGGTCACGCTCCAGGCTGTCTGTTTAGAGGAAGCAGTCCTGAAATTGCTGTCAAAGTGCTAAAAGGTTTGAGAAATGAATTATATTAAGGATACTGCCCCATGAACTCTGTTACCCTGTCTTGAAAATGCACAGGAGTAAGACATGTCATTTTGAACTCACAACTTCATGTTGTTGTCCCTTATCCTGCATTGCATTTCAAAGTATACACATTTCTCCAGGTGTTGACCTCTCCTATAACTACATATTTCACAACAATAACAGAGGTTGTTTTCAGAGAAGTATTCGTATCTCTATGCAAGTTATGTACAGAGCTGCGTGGCACTGTTTACTTTGGACAGTTGTAAAAATATTCTGGCCTCAATTACAATGTTTTTGAGAGATATTCAGAAAAAAAAAGCAGTTAAGTATAAATCTTATGCTGGCTATGTTCATGCATAACGTTTTCCAGCTTGAAAATGTGTTTGCAGACCTGAAAGTAGCTTACCGCATCGCAGAGCTAAGCAGTGACTTACCGATTTCCTATTGCAACCTGTTGTTATTGTTATAATTACTCTTGAAAAACCATAATCTTTTTTTTAAATACATATCAGCACACTTCATTAGAGTAGATTTTGAAAAGCATTTTTGTTTACCAGAAAACCCTCTGTACTCTGGTGAATGAGGCTTCTACATCATTAGACAAGGACACATTTAAAGTATGTATATTATTCATTTAAAAAGTTGTTGCAATTTATATTAATGTTTATTTTTTTTTGATCAGTAAGAATAAAAAAGAATAACTGGATCGTCTGCCTTAATTCTGAAACAAAAATTCTCACTAGTTTGCTGTACAATTTAACATTTTACAAGGGGTAATAATTTTTTTCCACTGGTTCGCCCGCTCGTGGTGCCTCCTTCCACTCAAGATGCCTGACCTCCCTTATGATCATCAGATGTGCGTTTTGAGCATCCATTTACCACCTTAATATATTCAAGAAGAGCTAACCCTCCTTGTGGTCAGGTCTGCACTGCTCATGTCATTGTGCTGGTTACCATCTAATGGACTTCATTGGGTTCTGCACTAGTGACCAGCACAAGCTACTAGGGTGTTGGCTGTGCACCAGAGACCTAGGATTCCTATCCTAGATACGTGAGAATAGGCCACTAGCTGCTACTGCTTTTCTTCCACCTCCATACTGGCTGTAAATCAGGGACATTTCTGTGACTCAGCAATATTTGAGTGGTATGAATAAACTTGTTTGAAGTTCATTTTGTTTTATATTGTCTAAACACTGGGGACAGGGATATTTCTGTTTAATTCTTTGTGGCTAATTGTACATTTTCTGCTTTACAATGTAAGGTGCAAAAGAAAGTCTGTGATTAACTTGTCATTTCTTTATTAATTAATTATAACCTTTTATTTTAAATCAAAATAATTCAGAATAAATCATGTCCACATCTTCAGTCCCTTCACTTGAAAGCAGTCTATTTATTTTAGCTTAAAAGAGTTTTGACATACACATCGAAACTGGTTTATTCCCAAAAAGGCCACTGCACCCTACCAAGCAATAATTTTCAGTTGCTACCAACTGTATTTCTCCTCCTATGATTCTTGTCATTTCTACCCATATGTTTCATATTTCAATTTCCCAGTCAAGCAAAGTCACTTAGAAATGTAGACTACAATAATGAGTATGCACATTTGTAAATTTGTTTAGTATATTTGATCACATTTATTTTTTTTTAATGTAACATAGGCAATTTATTCTTCAAGGGCAACAGGCACTTTATTTGAAGATGAAAGAATGAAATATAACGTTGTTTGCTAGCAGCAACATCTTCATTAGTTACTGATCCCTTTAACATGGCATTATTTAGATGACTTTACTTCTGCAGACATTTTGCATATTTACTGATATTGGTGGATTGTAATGACAGAAGTTTGAGTGGCCTTTTATGGTTGAAATTTTCTGAAATTGATAGTTTTGTCATTATTGGTTCATACATTTTGTTTCATTGCTTGCTAAACAACTGCTCAAAACTACAAATTTAAAACACATTCTAACAAGTGGTGCTGTATTATACAATGAATATAATATAAACACAATCAGGAAAGTGAATCAAAGAACACATACATGTATGCCTGGCCCTAAAAATGTGTAAGGAGCCTATGGTTTGAAAACAGCCCAGAGGTAAGCTTAGTCCTCCACTGCCCAGATACAAAATGAATGTGGGTTTTCATGCCCTTTTAATGAATGAGAGTTTTAAGGGCAGAGAGGTTTACTGCTCATGCTAAGTCTGTTTTCATTGTGAGACTGTATTGTTTAACAAATGGCTCAGTGTTTGTGCTATTTTATTTCAATTTCTGTAATCACTGTAGAAGTAAATAGGAAAACAGTATGCACACTGACAGGTTTGAACAGTGATTATGGTAACTTAGGAGAAATAGCCAAGTAATGGAACACTGGAGTGGTTGGGGAGGGGGCTGCTGCTGGAGCGGCAGGGGGTTGCAGACTATCTATTCAAGTAAAACAAAGCTTATCCCTGTTCATATTGAAATGCAACTTGGATCTAAGGATGGGTAATAGAAAAAGTACTCTAGGATTGCCCTTCATGGCACTAATGGATACAGGCAGTTCCTAAATGCTACATCCCTTACATGGATCCCCTCAAATTATCTATGGTATGATCACAGTTATTCTCACTAGGGCTAATGTAGAAATTATCAGCCATGGATTAGGTAAGACCAGTCAGGAAATGTTAATTCAAGCACCACAAGGGAAATTGGCTAAGCTTAAAATGTCCTCTAAGTGAACCTATGTTGTGGTAGTAAATAGTTTTAAAAAAATTGCTCTTTTTAGATCACTAAGTGCCCCTCTCACTCTCCACCCCAGTCTTCAACAGCTTCTGGCACCTATGAGAAAGATCTGTAACTAATAAACAGGTTGCTACTGGCAAACAACTTTATATTTTAAAGTTTCATCTACAAATTCAGTGCCTGCTGCCCTTGAAGATTAGATTACCTGCGTAACATTAAAAAAAATATTGGTAAGGTGGTAATATTACAGTAGGGAATGACTGACAAAGTGACAAGTTCATAGTTACTAGCCATCTCCTACAAAGGAGGACACACTCAAGAGTACAGAACTCCTATGCATCCTTAAAATGCACCAAATAATCAGCAAACCAATGGCACTGCAATATCAGCACTCCATCTACATGATGTGGAAGTAGAGTACACAGCCTTCTGCACCAAAGGCAAATATGCCATTAACACTGCTTTCAAATTCTACAACACAAACAGTGACTGTCATTTGATAAATAAAACAGTTAGTTGCACATTGAAAACAGACAGCATGTGCAACAGTAAAGTCGTCCCTTGAAACTCACAATTCCATGAAAATGAAATGAAACTCAGTCCCTTGAAAATGCACTCAAACTGAATTTCCTGAAAATGTACTGAAATTTAAACTCAGAATTCCATTGGCAGTCTGGTAGTTGGTATAGATGATTCAGGCTCTTGTCTCCTGTAACCAAGTTACAGGGTCAAGCCTGATCAAGATAATTGACTAACGTGCTGTGATGACCCACCACTGGACCAGTAATCAAGGAGCCTCAATCCTCATCACTGGCACCAGTGGGGAATGTTCACTGACAGGGCGATAAGTACACACACAATATTTCCAGATGCAGCTCTCTGCATCGAGTGCAATTTCTCTTGAGAGCACACAGAGACTACAGTAAGTCTGGGGCTGGTGTTTCTCCTCTTTATCAGATCCCTAATGAAATTCCCCACTGGCAAAGTTATGGAGTTGAGATCTCAGACGAGTGGCCAAGCCAAGATTTCCAGCACCCTCTCTGTCCAACCAGTGCTTCATGTCCCTGCTCAAGTAGCTGACCCACACACACACACACACACACACACACACACACACACACACACACACACACACACACACACACACACACACACACACCTGGGAAAGGCTGGCACAGATTTACTAGCTATTCTCCCTTTTGCCCAGACTATAAGGTAGTTATCACTGCCACCAGTCAACTCCTTATCAGCTACTTTAAGGTCCTAAACAAAGGGTGTCCAATCTTACTGTGTAATATTAATATGTGATTTGCCAGAAAAACACACATTTTATGAGAAACAGACCAAAACAATGTGGCTAAATCTGGACAGTTGAGAGTTATGTTAAACACACACACCCCTTCCTACCTTCTCACACATAGCAATACACACCCTCTACTTCAGACATCAATAAATGGCTAGTTTACATTCCATACACACACCTATTCTCTCAAATAGCAAAACATATACACACACACACACACACACACACACACACACACACACACACACACACACACACACACACACACCTCTTTTCTTTCATACAGCAGCGAATGTCTAGTTTAAATTACACACACTTTATCTATCATCCAAACAGAAAGGCTAGTTCAAATTACATACACAAGCATACATACACACACACACATTTTCTCTGTCATACCGAAATGAATGCACCACTGGTGTAAATTATATACATATGTACATACACACACACACACACACGTTTATTTACTTACCTTCTCTCTCAACAGAACAACTATTTTAAATTGCGCGCAAGACTGCAAAATAAGATTGCATCCGCATTAGCGTGCATGCGACACATATATTGCCTTCCTTAAAGGAGACGATGCTTGCTTAGCTTTTTCCCCTGGATCCTAGTGCCTGCCTTGTGCTACCCCCTCCACACAAACACTGTACTGAAGTGTATACAGTGAGTATGCCTCCCAATGTCCCTGTTTAGAAATATACTATTTCTTATTTAGAAAATAAAGGTTCAGGGGGTGGGGGATAGGATGATAAAATTAGGTCACTAAATATGATAAATGAAGTGGAAATAGGAGAATCTTTTGTGAGAAAAAGAGACCAAAGCTAGGGCTGAATTTCATGACAAATCCCTGGTAATACAGTAAAAGATTAATAATTTTCCATACATTTTCCATAGATTGGGATCATACTTTTAAATAATGAAGAACCGAATCATGGATTTTATTGAAAAAAAAAATCTCATTTTTTAATGCTATGTTTTTTTGCTTCAGCATATAAAAAGACAGCGTTTATCCAGAAATGGATAGTCTTTTTAGGCCTGAAGTGACAATCTGATATCAAACCAAAACAAAACACAGGGTACGGAGTCTTTACCCAGGAACGTATTGCTGTCGGTGAATGTTTTTGAAAGCATTTTTGCAAGTCTAAAATGAACGAAATGATATTCTTTCCACTTCAAGTGACTGTTTTCTGATTTGTAAATGCCTAAATTTGACACTAACTTCAACTGATTTGAAAGGTATTGGTTTTTTTTTTGTTTGTTTTTTTTTTAAAGCCAGGAGCCTTTTTTGAGAAGGAAAGTTGGGGATGGGTGTAAAAACAAGGAAGGGGATAGAAAGAGCATAAATGGGTGGAACCCCTGCCATCAAGCACGCTTTAACGTGCTTTAGCGGAGTTGCCACTAGAGCAGCATCGGGCAGCGCCGGTTAAACAAGGTTAAACTCTTTCTGGCTCCAGAAAGTCTGTTCTTTAATTTTTCCCTTAGAACTGCTCTGTTAGGAACCTAAACAGTTTACACCTACACTAAAAAGTGCAGCACTTGTTCCAAATAGCTTTTTCTTATCAAAAAGCTCAGCACTTGTCTTATAAGCATATCCCTTGTCTTATAAGCATTCTCTTTGCAGGTCAAGCACTCCTATATTATACAAATCTCTCACTAGCAAAACCCCCCAGGAGTGCCCACTTCCCTGCTAAGCCCACTACTTTTCTGTCTCATACCAACTCATAATTCTTTCTAGCGTGTCGAAGGGTCAGATGCTGGCATCCTCTCCTGCCCATTTGGTGAATCTGGGAATTCTGAGACAATGTTACAATTGCCTCATGTACATGGGCAACCATCTCCTCCTCCCATGTAACACTAACACTTGTGAGAGATGCAGCTATTTAGCCAGACTGGAGGCTGAGCTCTCTCAACTCAGGACTGGCAAGACCAGGTAGGAGGAGAAGGCAACTACACACACCACAATACCAGTCTCATATAACTCAACCACACCACTGAATCAAACACATAAACACACTAAGACATACTCGGAGGCTCTGAGTAAAAATTTACCTAAACAGCAGAGGCCTCCAAAGCAGACACCCAAGCAACTGCAAACTCAATACACCACACAAACAACACATAAACAACAAAATCAATGTGCAAAGCAGTCACTGCCCTTAAGGCCAAATACAACACCAAACATACTTGTCATAGGTGACTCCATAGTCAGACACACTGACGTCCCGCTCACCAGATTGAGTGAGGAGAAGGTCACAGTAAGCTGCCTGTCGGGCGCTAGTATCCGCCACATAACACAAGCACTCAGGTCTCTCAACAGCAGGTACAAGTACGACTCAGTCATTGTCCACGCTGGTGTCAACGACCTGAGACGTACCTCCTTGGACTACATGAAAAGAGACATTGAGGAGCTCTCTGATTATGTAGCCCAGGCAGGTATGACCCTGACCTTGAGCAGTATCCTACCTTCCCCTAGAATGATGCCACAATACAGTGATAAGATGATCAGCTTTAATAATTGGCTTAAATTCTGGTGTCATTCAAAGGGGATCCAATGTCTGTCTGCCTGGGATGACATGCTGGACAAGCCACGCTGCGGCTTGCACCTGTCACCCTAGGCTTCCGGATATTGGCAAAGGCTCTTGCCACCCCATAGTGCCTTTTTAGGCAAGGCTCAAATTCTAAACCTACCACCCTAGAACACAAAAAGTAAAAACTAAGGGTAATGCTGCTCAATGCCAGAAGTCTCAATCTCAAGATGCACTTTCGAGGCCCTTCTCAGTATGGAGAACATCGATGTCTGTGCTGTGACAGAAACCTGGTTCAAGGCTCCTGAGAGCACCCCAGCACTAGCAGGTTTCCCCTCATATCATGCGTTCCGGCCCCAAAATCCGGACAACACCAAGAAAGGAGGGGTGTCCATATTCATAAAGGACACCCACACCTCAAGGTTGGTGGCAACGCCGATGCATCGGAGACCATCCAGGTGCAATTAACCATAGGCAAGACTGCTCTGCAATTTGTAGCATGTTACAGGCCACCCTCTCAAACTCAGGAACCTCACATGGCCTTCCTGAAAACAATGGAGGGATAAATGTATCTCCAAACACCATCATACTAGGTGACTTCAACTACCCTAATATAGACTGGGAACACTACTCAAGCCCAAACACTCTAGCCCAAAGGTTCCTGGAGTTCATAAACTCAAATGCCATGGAACAACTAGTCACCATCCCCACAAGAGGAGAAAACATACTTGATCTCATCATCACGAACATGGGATCACAATGTTCAACACCGGAAGTATACCCCTCACTGGTGAGATCAGATCATAAACTAATCTCGCTGGAGGTCCTCATCCGCCCCACCTGAAATAAAAAGACCACAGTGAAAAACTTCTCAAAAGCCGACTTCACACTTCTAAAACTAGTGTGGTCTCCTTTAAGGCCCCTGAGCCAGTGGTAAACATTACTCAAACCGCTGAATCACTTGCAAATGCCTTCTACCAGCACCTACAGGACTGCATGGATCAGGCAATCCCAAACAAAACTAAGACTCTTTGTACCAAAGGCAAGCGTCCAGTCTGGTGGACCCCAGCCATAAACAAGCTCTACAACAAAAGGAGGAAGCTACTACAAGATAGAGCAAAATCCTTGAAAGGTAAGACACCCTTGATCATTATAAGTAAAAACTAAGAGCTCTCATAAAATCATCCAAGGCAAATTTTGAGAGAAAAATCGCCAAGGATTCAAAAGACAATCATAAGGCCTTCTTTAGCTATGTTAGAAACCTAGGAGGAAACTCCCAGATATGCTCAGAATTAGTTCAAAATGATGTGAAGATTACTGAACCTACACACATTGCCAACATACTGGCTGACAGGTTCAGTGCAAACTTCTCCCCTCCCCAAAAGGAGAGATATCTATACCAGAGGATTGTAGCCCCCAAACATCTCCAACGCCCAGGTGAGAACTGCTCTCTCCAAAGCAAAAACACAGCATCCATGGGACCGGATGGTGTCCCCGGCTGTGTGCTCCATGAACTCAATGAGGAATTAAACCCGCAGTTAGGACAGCTGTTTAATCTTAGCCTCACCTCAGGATCGTACCCAAGGAGTGGCGCACGGCAACTGTGGTCCCACTTCACAAGGCGGTGCCTCCACCGACCCTGGAAATTACCATCCCATTAGCTTGACAAGCCTTATCTGCAAAGCCATGGAGAGGATCATAATGGAACTCATAAATAAAGACATAGGAACTTGCAGACTTTGGATCCAACCCAGTTTGGCTTTGTCAAAGGCAGATCATGCCTTTTAAACTTGGTTGACTTTTTGAGACAGTCACCAAGGCCATTGATGAGGAAAGGCAGTCCATACAGCCTACCTTGACCTGGCAAAGGCCTTGACACAATACCCACTCAGGTATCATCAAAAACTCATCAGCTTGAATGTAAACCCATACATCACAAGATGGGTTGCAAACTGGCTAAGTGACAGAACCCACAGGGTCAGAGTTGCTGGAGCCATGTCAGACTCAAAGCCTGTCACAAGTCGTGTCCCACAGGGCTCAGTCCTGGGTCCACTCTTGTTCGGCATCTACTTTTCTGAAGTACAAGCAAACACAGGAGGGTTATGGCTGACAAAGTTTGCAGATGACTGCAAACTGGGCACCATAGTTGAAAACACATCTGACACAGATATCCTTCAGAAGGGCCTCACAGAAACGGATAAATGGTGCCAGAGCCATGGCCTAAAGTTAAATGCCAAGAAATGCATAGTCATACTCTTCGGGAAAAACAATTTTACCCCTAGCTACCATATAGGTGGCAATCCACTGAGCACAGAAGAAGTCATCAGGGATCTGGGGACCCAGGTTGACAGTAGCCTTTCGTTTGACACTCATGTTGCTAAAGTAGTTAGGAAAACCTTCTACATTGCCCACCTGATCATGAAGGGATTCACATCTAGATCAAGGGAGGTCATCGCCCCGGTGTACTCATCACTCATTAGACCTATGATTGAGTACAATGCCCCATTCGGAATGTATCTGACCAGACACCTGCAGCAGCTGGAAAGGCCCCAAAAGTTCCTCACCAAAAGGATAAAGGGTCTCAAAAATATGTCTTATGCTGCCCGACTGAAAGAACTCCAGCTCTATTCAGTCTCATACCGCTTGCTCAGAGGTGACCTGTGCCTGACATATAAGGCCATGTCAAACCCTGATTTGATGAATATGCTTCACCTCAAAAAATCTAGATCCCTCAGAACCACAACGGGAGACTTAAACCTTGACACAGTTATTAATAGAACATGCTGGAGGGACAGATTCATCACCCAGAGACTCCCTATGCTGTGGAACAAAATCCCGGTACATGTGAGGCAGAGCACCTCGCTGGCCTTGTTCAAGAGGAATCTTGACCAATGGATGGGGGATCGCAGATATACCCCAGGGATTACTTCAGTGTCACTGCTTGACAGAGGCACAGCAAAATAATAGGCATAGTTTTATTCAAACTAAAGGGGTGGCGAAAGCCAAATAACTATGGGCTAGGCTTATAAATGCCCTTGGGCAGATAGCCTAGTATGAACCTATGAACCTATGAACCTATAAAACAGGCAATGGCTAAAGGGATGTGCTGATACACACAGGGGTCTGACAGTGGAATTATAGACATGCAGGCAGACAGTCATTATTAGTGATGGGAAGAACTGGACAACAAGCAGGGAAGGAAGATGATTATCATGAAAGGAGAACATTAGGATAGAGCAGGGTAGGATGTACATTCCCTTCTGTTTTCAACTCTGAGATAGATCCATAGAAAAATCAGTCACCATCCTTAATAGCCTCTGCACTGGAGAGACTGCCTGAGATGGAGAAGGCAGAGCCAGACAGCAGGTGGACAATTTGTGTTTCCTGCCTGGTCCACCAACTCCCCTGCCACCACTGTCAACTCCAACCTGGTAGCAAACTGTGAGTCCCTGGCAGTGCCACTAATGGGAAGATTAGTAGTTTCCTCTGTTGATCAGCTGCCAGAGGCCACAGGCTGTCACCCACTGCACTTGACAGGGAGGAAGGCTGGAGCCAGAAGGTGTGCTGGCCAGGAGAAGGCTTTGCCTGATGGTGGGTTGAGGACTTGTGCCGCATAAAATAACAAACATCAAACAACAGGATTAAAGAGAGGGAGAGTAAGAGGGGAAGAGACCGAGAGAGAAAGAGTGAGGCCAAAAATGGTAAGATTAGTATTACTTATGTCATATGTGACCTCTTAGATCGCTACTTGCTATTACTTACAGAAGCACTACACATGCTGTCATATGTGACCTCTTAGATCGCTACTTGCTATTACTTACAGAAGCACTACACATGCTGTCATATGTGACCTGTTAGATCGCTACTTGCTATTACTTACAGAAGCACTACACATGCTGTCATATGTGACCTCTTAGATCGCTACTTGCTATTACTTACAGAAGCACTACACATGCTGTCATATGTGACCTCTTAGATCGCTACTTGCTATTACTTACAGAAGCACTACACATGCTGTCATATGTGACCTCTTAGATCGCTGCTTGCTATTACTTACAGAAGCACTACACATGCTGTCATATGTGACCTGTTAGTTTGCTACTTGCTATTACTTACAGAAGCACTACACATGCTACTAAAGAACCTCAAATATTTTTGATGGTCTTGGGGCACTATCGCAAATTCTCATGATAGGATGTGCAGGTAGGTGAGAGGTGCCATTGTCCCCACTGCTGGGACTGGTTGTGAAGCTGTGGAGAATATAAGGATGGTGTAGACTGTTGGGTGTGCAATGATATCCCTTTAAACCTTCTGTGAAGGCTGTAATGTGAAGTGATATGCAGCAGTTCATATATTAAGGCTTTAGCCAGACAAAATGTTACATTTCAGGTGAAAGTATGAGCAACAGGGATAGATGCTGGATTGAAGCAAGGCTTACACGGTGCAAAGGAGCCCACTTTCACCACCCAACATAGGCCCTCAACAATCCCCACCCATATGGTATTCCATCCTTCTATAAGCCCCTCCAGGACACCCACCAAAAGAAGTTCACATCTCCCCATAACATAACCATTAACCCCCCCACAGAAAAAAAAAACGTATACCCTGAGGTGGGCAATCTGCACAGATCAGGGATGTAACAACCAGGCTACTTGTCAGTCTCCAGAAGATGCACTGCATTAGGCCATAGGTGTTAATCCCACTATAAGAATGCTACCTGTGTAAGCTATTGTCATGTGTGTTCTGCATGCTGGTGTGCAAAGCAGCATGCATATATTTACAAAATGTGTTATACTGTCCAATTAACTGAGAGTGAATGATTTGGTTATACCTGTAACAAGGTATGGCATCCGTTAGTCATAAACCTAAATAATATAATAAATACTGCATAACTTCTCCAGATTCATATGAAATCTAGTGTAGTGATAATAGATAAGCTACAGTACTTGAATAAAATAATACAACACTTACAAAGATATTCATGCACATTCTGGTAGTGGTCACAACTAAATGGTAGTAATATTACAGGCCGCTTTATACCAGGGAAGTACTCCTACATTCTCTGCACCTGACAGTCCCCCCATTCTTCTGTGGGTTAGGACGCAGGAAAGAGTTCAATATGGTCTTTGCCTGAGCTAGAAAACAAGAAAAATAAATACAGCCCTCCTTAACAAAATGTCCAGTAACATCACAAAATAACTATAAACAAATAATAGGGCACTAAAGAGATGTTCATAATTACAGTACGTACATCTCAGGGGCCCTTGCTCTGACATCGTCTTCCTGCAGGCAAAGGAGGTCAGCATGACACCTCTACAGGTCACTATAATGGTGCCAGCACTGCTCCTCAGAGGAATATTTGTCAGTGCCATCAGATGCCACAATGACAAGACTGTGCCATGCATCCACTTTATATTAGTTATCCTCAATCAGGTGCATGCGGTAGACCCTATGCATCAGGAAAAAAATATTTTACTTTCCTTAGGGTACCAGCTGGGTGTTCTGCCAACATCAGTGTCCATGTAAGCCAGGTTGCATTCCAGAAAATGATGGCAGCTCCCCCTCTTGGTCACCCTTTTTGATACTAACAGCATGTCTCTCACACACACAAATTACTATTAACTCTTGCCACTGTGACCCTCCTCACTTTTGCTCATGATTATATGGAGTGCATTAGAAGTAGTATTCACACACTATAGTACCATGGGCATAGGGAGTACCTTGTATGGACTGCATTAGAAGTAGTACTCCTGCACTGTAGTAACACAGACACGAACAGATTTTTTTATATACTGCATTCTAAGTAGTAGTCATATATTGTACTGCAACAGACATGAGCAGGACTGTGTATGGACTACATTAAAAGAAGAAGAAGTTGTGACATCATGTAATATTACAGATTTATGCAGGACTTTATACAGAGTATGTTAGAAGTAGTCATAGTCCTACACTGTAGTACCACAAGCATCAGTAGGACTGTGTACGGACAGCATTAGAAGTTGCAGTCACATACTGTAGTTCAACTGACATGTGCAGGACACTATATGGAGTGTATTACAAGTATAAATAACACACTGTAGCACCACTAACAGAAGAAGTACTTTATATGTACTACATAGGAAGTAATAGTCACATCCTGTAGTACCACAGACAATGAGCAGTACTTTATATGGACTGCATTCAAAGTAATAATTAAATATTATAGTACGACAGGTATGTGTTGGTTTTATATGATGTGCATTAGAAGTAGCAGTCACAGACTGTAGTTCCATAGGCATAAGCAGGACTTTATATTGACTGAATTTAGAAACACTGGTTGTATACTGTTGTAGCACAGCAATGAGCAAAACTTCATATGGACTGCATTAGAAGTTGCAGCCACATACATTAGCACCACAGTCACACACTGTGAAACTATAGACAGGAGCAGTACTTTATAGGGACTGCATTAGAAGTAGTAGTCGCATACTGTATTATCACAGACATGAGCAGTACTTTATATAGACTGCATTAGAAGAGGCATGAGTAAAATTGTATAGATGAAATGCATTACAAGTACTAGTCATACACTTTAGTACCACTAACATGTGCAGAACTTTATGTGGAGTGTACTATAAGTAGTAGTTACATACTCTAGTACCACAGGGATGACCAAAACTGTATATGGACTGCATTAGGAGTAGTAGTAGTCGCATACTTTAGTATCTTAGATATATGCAGAACTTTATATGGAGCATCTTAGAAATAGTAATCACAAACACACTGTAGTACCACAAGCATGAGCAGTAGTTTATATGGACTGCATTAAAAGTACTAGTCACATACTCTAGTGCCACATGCATGAGCAAGACTGTACATGGACTGCATTAGAGCAGGCATGAGCAAGACTGTATATGGAGTGCATTAACAGTAGTAGTTACATATAGTAGTACTACAGGCATGAGTAATACCTTATACGGACTGCATTACAAATAGTAATCACATATTGTGGAATCACAGGCATGAGCAGGACAGAATATGGCATGCATTAGAAGTAGTACTCATGTGTTATTGTATATTTATTTATTTATTTGCCTTAATTGACTGGGAAAGCCCATTTCAGCAGAGGCCCTGGGTGAAAAGCTCAATTACAATACATTTATATTAACAAATGAATTTAGACATTTCTCAGAAAAAAAGCAAAAAAAGCTATTGCATTTTGCAGAAAAAAAAAAACATTGTTGCAAGGTAGGTATATATAGTAAAGTATTTACAGCAATATGTTTGAGCATACAGTTCTGGTTGCTCCAGATTCTTGTAGGAAGTAAGTGGACTTAGAAGAGAAGAATATCTAAGTAAGCAATGCAGGGAGGTACAGACATATTGAGAGTATAACTAGAGTTTGAAGTAGAAGAGATAAGTTGGAAATGATTTAGGTGAAGTGAGAAAGAGGAGAGAGAGAGAGAAATAGAGGTATGTATGATCAGAAAGGAAGTAGGTTAAGATGGAGAAAAAAGATGGAAGAAATGCTGGAATTTGGAGAGCTAGTCTGGTGCTGAGCATGAGCATGACCAGGATTTAGTCAGATGTAGTCTGAGCAGGCTTTTAAAGTGTGATAGTTTGTCAGTGAGGTTGATGTGTTTTGGGATGGTGGTGTATTTCTCAGCTGTAACAGGAGCTGAGAGAGTCTCTGGCTGAGTTATTAGAATTAGCTGTTTTTAATAATAATTTCAGCAAGGTGGTGGTCCTTTGAAGGGGAGTAAAACAGTAAGATATTGTTTTAGTGTGGAGCATTTATCTGGCATTATATACAGATGTTAATTGTGAATGTTTTATGACATTGGTTAGTTTGAACTAGTTAAGTTGTCTCAAAGATTGACAGTGGTAGGATGTATGTATTGATTGAGTAGCACATTTCATAATTTTATTATAGCATGAGGCTAGTTTGTTTTCAGGAACAGTATCCAGGTTAGTTAGGCAGGTGATTTATAAAGGAGGCTGGGAGTAAGTAGGGTGAAACTAATGTTTGCCATGCTGTGTCTGTAACGGATTGTTTGGCTCTATAAAGGGAGCCTGAAAGCTTGCTTTTGATTGTTATATTGTTTCAGGATGAA
>NC_056747.1:556041274-556043774 GCF_019279795.1 Protopterus annectens
ATATTTCATATACTTAGCCAGATGGTTACAGAAAACAAGTTTCCATTTTCTACACTCATATCTATCACAGAACATTTAAGCTATACTGTTGTTTGAAGGTCAGATCATTTAAAAATCCTAAAACTAGTAAACATACTGTATAACGTAAACTGACATTTTTAATGAATTTAGAAATCTTATTTCTAAGAGTACCTAACTTGAAAGCATAAAACTGCTTAGCAAATAGTTGAAACTTAATATTTCTCACTCCTAAAATAGTCATGACATGCTGGTATATGCACATGAACCTAGATTTGTGATTTATTTAATTTAAGGTAAAATTCTGTCTAGTAAATGATTAATATTAACATTACACAATGGAAAGCAGTTAAGGTGAGCGGTCTATAATATATAACACTTTGGTCATATATGGGTGATGCGACTTTTGTTTACTTTTGTCTTAGGAGGGTTTTAGTTTGGTCTTAAAAGATTTCTTTGACTATATTATATGTGTTCTTTTTCAAAAACTCTGCATAAAAGAGTCAACAGTGTTAAGAACCATAGAGAAATGTAGCATTGAAGAAATTCCATTCAGGCTACCAGATTCAAACTCATTATTTTCCGAGTGTAACAGATATAAGGCAGGCAAATGTACCATTGGAAAGACAAGCATGCAGTCTTTAAAACGGACCATGTACCTCTCAGCAAGGAGCCATAATCCACAGAGCAGAGTGCACAGTGTCCTATATCATCATTTTGTGTGCAAATCATTACATCTACAGGTGCAGCAATGTCATGCTAAACTGACAAGATGCTGCAACAGAGTGTAAAGCAATGCATCCTGTGTACCCGGCAGGGTGGTCAAAACCTATGTTTTGGGGCACTGTGAAAAAGAATGGGAAAGGTGTGCAGAAAGGAAGCCTACATATCCCACAATTCAAATGCACTTTAATTATCAAGACAGAGTCAAGTGGATTGAAAAAGATACATATCATGGCACTTTGTGTGACCTACAGGTCATACATGCCATGAGCTTTAGAGCACTGTGAAACAAAACAAGGAGGAATCACAGCATGGCTGCATGCATGTCCTGCATTTCTTGAGTGCCCTGAGCAGTGAGTCAAAGTCTCACAGTATAAGAAAGGTTGATAGCACAGCAGTATAGGAATTCTGCAAGTCACATGTCCCCTGTGTATTTCATCAGTGGGAGCTAGTCATAAAGGCTGAGGTATTCTACAAGTTCTACAAGGCATACTGCATGCTTGGTACTGTATACAGGTCATGAGTGGGGAAACATTGAGCCTGGTATATGTGTGTGTGTGTGTGTGTGTGTGTGTGTGTGTGTGTGTGTGTGTGTGTGTGTGTGTATGTATATATATATATATATATATATATATATATATATATATATATATATATATATATTTTTATATATATGGGATCACTACTAAATCTCAAAATTCCACAATCCCGAGACTCTGAATCCCGAGGACCAGAATCTCGAAATTGCAGAATCCCGAAGAAAAAAAACAAAAAACAAAACTAAACAGAAAAAACAACATTGTCTAACATATATGCAGGGGGGCAATCCCCCCTGTGCCCCCCACATCCCCTGCAACTTAAATATACCAACTCCGAGATCACACTACAGTGGAGAGAACAGCAAAGTTTCAATTCCGCTCTGCACATCACTATTTTGCTGTTCAGTCCACTGTAGTGCGATCCTGGAGTTGGTATATTTAAGTTGCAGGGGGTATGGGGGATGCAGGGGGGGCTTGCCCCCCTGCATATACATTAGAAAATGTTGTTTTTTTATCTTCGAGATTCTGCAATCTCGAGATTCTGGTCCTCGGGATTCAGAGTCTCGGGATTGTGGAATTTCGAGATTTAGTAGTGATTCCATATACGTATTTATAGATATATATATATATATATATATATATATATATATATATATATATAAACATACACACACACACACACACACACACACACACACACACACACACACACACACACAGGTTCATAGGTTCATAGATTAGTACTAATCTATGAACCTATGAACCTATGAACATTGGATTACCAAGACTGCCTACACATGTTTTTTGACATGGAGAGGTTATCTAATCAGTATCCTGAAATGTTATTCTAGAAGTGCTAAAATGGTATGGTGCCCAGAGTGGTTGCTGGATGCTATTCTGTTCCTGTATTTGAGGAATCAGCGCTAGGTCTGCATATTCAGCATTAAGTCAGATGCAGTAAAAGTGGGCAAAGGACTCTGCAAATTGTGTCTTCACTCATGTTTGTCAGATTTGGGAAGGATATAAAAGTGCCAGCAAGGTCTGGAGACCATCAAGTTTGTAGTTCTAAGAGGTGCACCTTTGTTGGATGCAAATGATGACTCTTTTATAGCCCCAGCATGTATTGCATGAGTCTGCTGCTGAATGTGAACCTGATTGGACTGAAACTGACATTTCCAAATCATAGATCATGGTTTTGTTCCATAAGAAAGGAGTGGCTT
>NC_056747.1:556048774-556081274 GCF_019279795.1 Protopterus annectens
AAAA
Organism: Protopterus annectens; assembly: GCF_019279795.1. NCBI lineage: Eukaryota > Metazoa > Chordata > Ceratodontiformes > Protopteridae > Protopterus > Protopterus annectens. Next base: position 556,048,779 of record NC_056747.1, read on the forward strand.
CAGAGATTTTTCCATCTTTTTCCAGAAATTGCAGTTATAACCTAAAGAGAGAGAGACAGAGAGGCATTGTATATTTAGAATATCTGCCAGATTTCATTGATCTTACAGTCATAGTCCTTGTTATTTTCTAAACTGAGCTAGTATAAAGTGGAAAGATACCTCAGTTCTGCTGACTTTATGCATACATAATTAATGTTATTTTATTTTAAAAGTTTACCTTAAGTAAGGATGATAAAAGTAACTAAAAAAGGAAGCTGTCTGATTCAGTGGACGTTTTCAGTTTTTTTGTTTTTTGTACTTGGCTCAAGAAAGAAGCTGTAAGTGCTCTCTCCTGTGGCATAGAGGGATAAAGCTCTAATCAGGCAACTAACAAAGTGTCAGGAAGTGAGGACATTCATCATTGATGCTCCCTTTGGAGGAGAGTGGTTCGATGTGGGGAGTTGTCCCTGAATGGAGATTCACAAGCATGGGAGGTGGGGCAGGGAATGGGTAGGGCATATAACAACCCTCCCAGGATAGGTGGAGAGACAGCTACACCCACAGGACACCCTTAGGATTCACAACTGGCTCCAGCAATATATCAGGGTAAGTCTTGGGAGGGGGGGTAAGAGTTAAGCTGGTAGACCCAGTGTGGACATGGAGCACTGGAAGCTGGACCAGTGCAGTGATGTCACAACGGGGACCAAAAACAGAAAGAAAAACATTTTAAGCTCAGATTACATCATTTGAAGTAACCTTAAAACTTTTTTAGTGGCAGTGGAATAGATCTGGTTGCATATAGTATTGCTTAGTGGCAGTGTGAACCTGGTTAAATATTCTTTATACACATAAGGTAGGAGCTGTCAGCTTGAAAAATTAACATCATGCCTCATTGATTGATTAAATAAAAGATCTTCTCTATTTTGACATTGTAAAATTTAATTGTATCCTGCCTGACATTGCTGATATCGTATAACTTAAAAGATTTTGTTTGTACTGCATATACTGGAGCTTTTTTCCCCGGGCCTCCACTGAAAAGGACCTTTGTGCTCAGGTGGACTTTCCCTGTCAACAAATGTAAAATACCTAAATAAATCATCTCTAGAGTCCTCAGCTTCTCTGCCTTCACTGACCCTGCTTCTGTGTCATACAGCAGTAATTTTTGCACCACTGTTTTGTACACTTACTTTTCATTTTTTTTGGCATTCTTCTATCTTACACTACTCCTGACATTCTGTGCTGGTTGGCTGCAGCCCCTGTGATTTTAGCTTTAACCTCCTCATTCAGACTTCCTTTCTCCTCAGCCACCACTCCCAGATACTTGAAGCTGCTAATCTGTTATACTATCTTCTCTTCTATCTGAATTCTCAGCTTATTCTTCTAATCTCCCCAGTTTTTACAGCTGTCTTCTATGTACTCGTTTTCATCCCATGTGCCTTCAGTTTTGCATTCCATTCCTCTATTGTTCGCTGAAGTGCTTGCTTAAAGTTTGCTTGTAAAGCCACATCATCTGCATTCAGCAACTTTGTTGATATCCCCCACCTGATTGCTGATGTAATTATCAATTACCAATATGAACAGCACTGAGCTCAGAGGTGAACCCTTATGCCCACGCACTCCCACTGAAAACCCCTCTGTGAGACCGAACACTGTTTGTACTTGACTCACTGGGTCCTTGTACATAGCCTGCACTAATTCTACCAATGTTTCTAAAACTTCAAATCATCACAAGACTACCAAAATCAGCTTTTTTTGGACTTTGTCATATGCTTTCACCAAGCCTAGGAATGCCCAGATAGACTCTTGCCTCATTTCTAACTTCAACTATCTGTCTTACTGCAAACATTGGACTGAGTGTGCTACATCATGATCTGAATCTGAACTTCTCATCTCCCATCTTACTTTCTACTACTCTGCATATTTGTTTATCATTGACTTTCTCTGAACTGTAATGCAGTGTGACAGGAGTTTAATACCTTTGTACAACCAGCAGTTGTGTATTGCCCCTTTATTCTTGTACACTGGTACAACTGTGCTTATTCTGCAGTCATCTGGGATATGCCTTTGTCTCCATACTACTATGACTGCCATGAGTACCCTCCACAGCTATTTCTCTATCTCCCTCAGCATCTTTATCATATCTTTTGTGACCTTACCTGACCCTGCTGCTTTCCCTGATTTCATTTTCTTTAGTGGCGGTCTTATTTCATTTAGGGTGGCCTTTGATATTTTGTGTCCTAATGAGCAGATTGTGGCAAGCATCCCTTACGAAAGGTGCACGACTATCTTATTTATCTTTTGCCTTGCAACCTGAAATAGTTTTTTGTGCCGTCCACCAAGTCACTTTCCAGAAGCTGATGGAGCACCTCTGATGCCTTATCCTTTGTTATTGTAACTCTTTTTTTCTTGAAGTTACCTGTCTTTTCTTAATCCCACTTTTTCCAGCAATCCTTCAATGTTTTAATGACTTCCTAGACTACTGTATTCCACCACCGGCTTTCCTTATGTGTGTTCCACACCTGAAGTCAACTCCTCATTGGTCAGATCCTGACCATAAACTAATCATAATTTCTGCAAAGCCAACTTCATGCTTCTTAAGACAGAAGTGATGAACTTCATGACACCCATGCAGATGGACAGTACAGTTACGCCTGTGAATCCTACACAGATGCACTCTACATACACTTACACGAGTGCATGGATCGTGCTATCCCAGACAGAACCAAAACGCTATCCTCCAAAAAAAGGAAGCCAGTCTGGTGGTCCCCTGCTATAAACAAAGTCTACAACAGAAGGAAAAAACTGTTGCAAAAGAGAGTAAAATCCCATGAATGGAGGAGTTCCCTGGTCAGCCTCAGTAAGAAGCTGAGATCCCTTATAAGATCCTCCAAAGCTAGCTACAAAAACAAAATTGCCACTGATTCTAGGGACAACCACAAAGCATTCTATAGCTATGTCAAGAATCTCAGTGACAAAACCCAGATCTGCTCTGAGTTACAGCACGACAGCATGAAAATTACAGACCCAACTGATATTGCCAACATCCTGGCAGATAGGTCCACTGCTAACTTTACCCCCCTTAGCCCCTAAAGGGCCCATATCTATACAGGAAGAATTCAAAGTCCCTGTAATCACAACTATGCAGGTCAAAGCTGCACTCTCTAAAGCCAAAAACACAGCATCCATGGGACTGGACAACATCCCAGGCTGAGTTTTACATGAACTTCAGAACGAACTGGCTCCCCACCTAAGCACCATGTTCTATCATAGTCTCACATCAGGCTTTTTGCCCACTGAATGGTGCACAGCAACAGTTATCCCACTCCACAAAGGGGGAGCCACCACTGATCCCAGGAACTATCGCCCTATTAGCCTGATAAGCCTGGTCTGTAAGGCCATGGAATGTATCATCATGGAACTCATAAACAAAGACATTGGTAACCTCCAAACTCTGGACCCCACCCAGTTCGGGTTTGTGAAAGGCAGATCATGCCTCCTGAACCTGATCGACTTATTTGAGACAGTCACCAAAGCTGTAGATGAGGGTAAGGTGGTTCACACAGCCTATCTTGACCTCACTAAGACTTTCGACACTATCCCCCATTCTGGAATTATAGCTTAACTCTCTAAACTAGGTATAAATCCCTATGTCACAAGGTGGGTTGCCAATTGGCTCACTGACAGAACCCACACTGTAAATGTTGCAGACTCCAAATCTGACTTCAAACCAGTGACAAGTGGAGTACCACAGGGTTCAGTCCTGGGATCTCTCCTGTTTGGTATCTACGTCTGTAAAGTACAGGCTAACACAGAAGGCCTTTGGCTAATGAAGTTCACAGATGACTGCAAACCAGGAGCCATAGTTGAGTCCGCAAATGATGTGGACATCCTACAGAAGGGCCTCACTGATACAGATGCCTGGTGTCAGAGCCATGGCCTCAAGCTCAGTGCCAAAAAGTGCATTGTCATCCCCTTTGGTAAAAACTCTGTACCCATGAACTACCACATAGGCAGCAGTCTACTTAATGCTGAATGTGTGATAAGAGACCTGGGGACCCAGGTGGACAGTAGTCTCTCCTTTGATAATCACATCATCACAGTAGTCAGGAAATCCTTCTACGTGGCACACCTCATCACAAAAGGGTTCTCATCTAGGAAAAAAGAGGTCATTGTTCCCCTCTATTTGACACTCATTATAGAATACAGTGCCTCTTTTGGAATGTACCTCACAAGACATCTGCAGCAGCTGGAAAGGCCACAGAAGTACCTCACAAAGAGGATTACTGGCCTCAAACAGATGCCCTACACTGACCATCTCATAAAACTCCAGCTTTACTCCATAGCATATCGTCTACTCTGAGGTGAGCTCTACCTAACATATAAAGCTATATCAAACCCAGAGCTGTTGGACATGCTACACCTAAAGAAATCCCAATCCTTCCGAGCTATACACTCTAGGGACGTAAAGCTTGTCACAACAATAAACAGGACATGCTGGAGGGATAGATTCCTGTCCCAGAGACTTTCCATACTCTGGAAAAAGCTATCCATCATGTCAAACAAAGCTCCTCATTAGCACTCTTCAAGAAAAATCTTGATAAGTGGATGAGAAATAGGAAATACACCCCGGGGATCACTTCTGTGGCTCTGCTCGACAGGGTACAGGAAAATAACTTTCTTGGGTGGCGTAAGCCAGGGAACCTTGTTGGCTAGGCTTACTAAGGCCCTTGGGCCAATAGCCTAGTACCTAACTATGGACCTGCCTATGAACCTATGTACCTCATTTCCATACCTGGCTTAGCTGCACATTTAGACTATAGTCCTCATACATGCCATTTAGAGATGCTGTCATTCTTCTTATTATTTAACCCCACATATTAACTCTTCTTCCTGAGGTGGTAGAGGCATGAGTAATTCCTTGAATGCCTGCATTTTTTCTCTAGTCACCTTCTAGTTTATCAGGCTACTCTCTGTTGACCTTAGGGCTTTCTCTGACCATTGCTTGCAGTTGATTGTGGCAATCAGTGGTTTATGCTTTGTGTCAACTTTTCATTGGGGGTGACTTTATAATCACTTATTTTACTCCAGAGCCCTTTCCATTGTAGGAGGAAGTCTACCTGAGTTGCATTTGGCCACTTTTGTATATGATCTTCTGACTGTCTGTCTCTCTTGCTGAGCCATGTGTGAGCCACTATCAGATATTTGCCTGTCAGAAGTCTAGAATGGCCTCTCCTCTTTATTCCTGCTGCTGTACCCTTGTGCACCCAGGTGGTCTTGATATCCTGCTCTGTCTGTCCTGATATGTGCATTCAGATGGGTCTATATTACGTTATCGAATACTAATGTAATCGAAAACGTAATAGTCGACCCGTAAATGTCAAGGTGCTAAAACTTCAAACAGTTAAAACAAAGAAAAAACCTACCCAAACAAACCATTTAAACACTGTAATCAAGGGGGCAAACCCCCCACACACCCCCGCTACTTAAATATACCAACTACGAGATCGCACTACAGTGCAGACAATGGAAAACTTCCATTTCTGCACTGTACAGATATCTCCGTTGAAACGTTCAAGGTTCTAGCACTTCGACATTTACGGGTCAAATATTACATTTTCGATTATGTTAGTATTCAATAATGTAATATAGACCCATTCAGATCACCAGTTATCAATAACAACTCATGTTGTCCTGCGTTTTCTAGTAGGTCTAGCACCTGCTGCCTGAATGCACTCTTTTCCTCACTGTTACATCTAGGGTTGCCACCTATCCTTTCTTTTGCAGGACTATCCAGTAGTCTGGAAAACAATGTATAATCTCAAGTATTCTATTTCAAAAAAACAAATGGACTATTGGAGTTTGTTAAATTGTCAGTTACTGTGTTTTTTTTTGTATTACAGAAATAGCAGATTTACTAGCTTTTCTGTAAAAAAAACATTGTAAACCAGGAAAGTCTTACTCCCCCCATGTTGTGACTATGATGTCATAAAATGACCAGAAAGTCTACGGGGAGAGGGAGGAGATGGGTGGGGTTACTAGCAGTATGAGGGGTATGGCCTTGGCCCAGTTTCTTGCACAATAAAATGAGGTAACCCTAATTAAAGCCATGATGGACAGACGGGGATTATGAATATTACTCTATCCTTACAATGAAGTGTAATTGCCATGAGTCTGTCACTAATTCTGATGACAACCCTCGCTGTCTTCCAAAGCCTCACAACAATTCTCATACCATTTTTAGTCTCATCTCCTCCTGAGTAGTAAACTCTGGATCCCAAGCCATCTTGACTCTTCAATACATAGGATGTCCAACTTCCTCCTTATTATCATGTCATCCACTTCCAAGCTTCATCTTGTCAGTGAACATAATATGAGTGTAGCAATTCTTATTTGATATTTGGAAGGTTTATTATTTTTATATCCAGCTTTCACTCAACAAACTGGGCAGCTGGCACTGTTTGGCTAGTTGCTTATTGACCCAGGGCTGCTTTGCTTTATGGCTGGTAAATACTGGCAAGCAGGGGCACGTACACCCTTCTTGCCATTAGCATGTAAGTGAGAATAGGCCAAGTCCTCAATTGTGTTATTGCGCATTTCTGGTGACATTAGTCAGCATGACTGAATCACATAGAATCAATTTTTACAAAGTCACTATCCCTGAAATGGCATGCAGTCTATGATCTGTGTTCTTCTCTCTTGAGGTTACTGCTGTCAACATTTGATGTCCAAAGCAGTTGGTCTATACAACTCTTTCCCTATAGACTTTGACCTGTGGCCAACAACTCCATTCCTGGGTGAGTTTAAGGTGGACATATTCAACATGTTTTTGGGAGCTGGGAGGAACTGACCAAGACACAGAAAGAACATGCAAATTCTGTTCATATGAACACCTGTACACTTGTATTGACTTTGCCGTACCTGATAGACCCAATGTAAAATTTGCAAGGAAAAACAAACCTGCCTGGTGGAACTCTGCAATTAATATGCTATAGAATAGGAGGAAGAAATTGATGTTTAAGAATAGGAAGGGATGGTCTCAAAACTGGAAACACTCCCTCCTCAACCTAAACTAGCAAACAAGACTCCTAGTGAAGTCCTTCAAAGCTAGCTACAAATCCAAATTAACTTCATTAACTAAGAATAACCACAAGGCGTTCTTTAGTTACATCTGTAACCTCAAAGGTAACTCACAGATATGAGCTGAATATAGCAAACCTGCTGACTGACAGGTTTAGTTAAAACTTCACTCCTCTGTCCCTGCCACATATATCTCAAAGCATCCCTAATACCTATCCCCCACTCAGTATCTCTGAGGAACAGGTCTTAAATGCCCTCTCCAAGGCCAAAAACACTGCTTCTATGGGACCAAGCAACATCCCCAGCTGTGTTTTACATGGATTAAAACAGGAATTAGCATCACCGTTAGACACACTTTTCAATCACAGTATAAACACTGACTTCTTCCCATCAGAATGGAAAACAGCTACTGTCATCTCTTTGCACAAAGGGGGTGCATCCATGGACCCCAGAAACTATAGACCCATTAGTCTGACCAGTCTTATCTGCAAGGCCATGGAATAAATCATCATGGACCTTATTAACAAAGATATAGGAAATCTCCAATCACTCCTAGTTTGGCTTTGTCAAGTGGAGATCATGCCTGTTAAACTTTGTGGATTTCTTCAAGACAGTCATCAAAGCCCTAGATGAGGGCAAATCTGTGTATATGGCCTGCCTAGACTTAGACAAAGCCTTTGACACAATACCCCACTCAGGCATCATTGATAAACTCACCCAGCTGGGTATCAATCCATATAGTGTCAGGTGGGACCCCTACCGTTCAGAATCTACTTCTGCAAAGTACAGGCTAAAATGAAAGCACTGTGGCTGACAAAGTATGCTGATGTCTGCAAACTGGGAGTGATCATTGAAACCCCTAGCAATGTCAACATCCTGCATGAAAGTCTTACGCAGACTAATGAGTTGTGCCAAAGTCATGAGCTTAAACTTAATTAAAAAAAAATGCATTATGATTCCCTTTGGCAAGGGTTATGTTCTGAAAACTACCACGTCAATAGCAATACCCTAAGCACACAGTCAGTGGTGAGAGATCTGGGCACACAGGTTGACAGCAACCTTAACTTTGATCACCATGTCTCCACAGTGGTAAGAAGGGCATTGGCATCAGAAAAAGAGGTTATAACCCCCCTGTACTCTTCCCTCATCAGGCCAATAACAGAGTACCATGCTCACTTTGTTTAGTTCCTTTCCAAACACCTGCAGTAATTGGACAGACCACAGAGGTTCCTTAAGAAAGAAAATTCAGGGTCTTTGAGATCTATTTTATGCAGACAGACTTATATCATTGTCACTTTACACTGTGTCATACAGACTGGTCAGAGGTGACCTGCACCTTGCATATAGAGCAAACTCTTCCCAGCTTTAATGGAAATGCTGCACATTTGCAAGTCAAATGGCACACAGGTTACTCACTCAAAGGACCTTAACCTGGTATGTGACATCAACAGAACACACACAAAGTCGACTGACCAGAACAGCAATATTTTTTCCCTAGGCCATTGTCGGGACTTTGCCGTTTCCTCCACTGTGGTGCAATCTCAGAGTTTGTTTATTTAAGTATGGCAGGTGTGGGTGGTGAAGTCCCCACTTTATTTTGTCTGTGGATTTGTTTTTTTCTTTGTTTTTTTTTAAATTTTTTTATTTTTGGAGCAGCGATTTTTTTCCCTGGAAAAAAAATCATTGTTCTGTATTTTCGGCTTTGTTTGTTTTCGATTATTGGCAGTCGATGAAAGAGCGTTCACTCTTTTGACACTTTGACTAGCTAATATAGACCCGTGCAATACAAGGGTGAATAAATTGATGTATTAACCAGCATCTTTGGAGAACAATGAATAACTTGAACATGTGTTGCTTGCCTGTATGATATGCTTGCCTTTTTGTCTGTTTACTGGGCAGGCAGCAACTAGATATAATAAAATCATAAAATTTCTACAGAGAAATACTTGGTCCCCATATCTCTGAATAACAGTATGCTATAAACAGCACAACTGTCTTATTGCATTGTTTATTTTTCACTGTAGCCCTATTCTATGGACATATATGGTTGCATGCACACTTATGACTGTATACGAATATATGGTTGTATACACGCTCATGATTGTATACAAATATATGGTTGTATGCACATTCATGATTGTATACAAATATATGGTTGTATGCACATTCATGATTGTATACAAATATATGGTTGTATGCACATTCATGATTGTATACAAATATATGGTTGTATGCACACTCAGTTTTACTCACATTGATTAGCACCAAGCTCATAAATTAGTACTATGCAACCCATTTTATCTTTTTTCAGGGCCAAGTGCATCTGTATTTTATCACATAACTCATGCTTTGTTGGCCTTTCAGTGCTTTTAGTGCTTTAGGGAGCCAGTAATTATAATGCTCATATGTAGCTGTACAGTGTAAAGCTCATTTTGATGTGACAGCTCTTGGCTATTGTGAAAGGTAGCAGTATACTTTTACTGTCTAGTATTAAGGCTAACTCTCTTTTGTATATTAATTGATACCATTATTGAGATTCATACCACATATTATTGATCCATCAGATAAATATTGATATCAACAGTGAAGGTATTAAAGCCTGTAATTTCCAACTGTTGCAGTTTGAACCATTTTTCATTTTATGTTTGAGATGGGATTTCTATTTTATGATGTTGTACTCTGCAGCTTTTAAGGATGCTCTTCACTATCTAATTGGTACTACTAAAATCAGAGAATCATGGTAGGGTACCTGGATTATCTGCAGTACACTACCTTGATTTATGCTTATGAATATGATCTAATGCTACTGTGTGGATACCACACCATGACATGACACATGCCAGTCCACCTGCAAATTAACTATGCATGGTCATTCCAGTCCCTGTTATCTTGCCATAGGTAAATACCACATCTGCTTCTAGGGCATGTGATAGCAGTTGCTTAGTATGTGTCCTGCAGTACTGATCTTTATTTGACTACTTAAATAGAAACAGAACTTCATGCTGATGTTCACCAATCCATATAAGTCAAATAGTGCACAAAACTTGCCTGAAGTTCATTGCACCAAGCATAAAAGGTATTTATGCAATTCATGAAATTCTTACATGGTTTAAATTTGCTTTGCTGTGCTTCTGGATTGGGGGTAAGTAATTATCCTTGCAATTGGCAGAAGCATATTGAAGAATTACAGCTGCCTGTCAAAGTGTGAGCTCAATAACATGAGTCTAGAAACTATGAATTTAGAAGTGTAATTATGACAGAAATATATATATATATATATATATATATATATATATATACATATATATATATATATATATATATATATAGTACATTACAAAACTCACTGTTACACTATTAAAGCATTCTTTCAAGCCCTTCACACTCCAACTACCTGCACACATTAACTCCTATGCTGCAGTACTTTGGGGGAGGCAAAATTCTCCAAGATAGCACAGTCTTTAGATTAGTATTTAATGATATATATTCTTCATTCAAACTTTTATCTTCATTGTTTTAAGGATTGTGATGCTACTTGGACTTTTCCTGGGCACCCAGGAATTGCACAAGCAAATTTAATACAACATATTTGAAATCCATCCATCCATCCATCCATCCATCCATCCATCCATATCTAGATGTATTGTGCACAAGTAGGCTGTTAACAGATGATACAGACCATTGTGAAGTTCAAGCAAACACAGTTTATAAATAAAGTATCTTAGTAGGTACATAGGCTATATACGCTGATGTATGCATCCCCCATCATTTGTATGAAGTAGTGAGAAAAATCATTTAAAATAAGCAGGTAAGCAGAGTACAGAAGGAACTACAGATTGAAGAGAACTAATAAAATGACAGTGGTTGCATATAAGTGATCATGCAGAATATGTCATCTACATATTAAGCTAGAATACCAATTAACATGTTCCATTGGCTGCATAAGAACAACTTCTAAGGGAAACAGGCTAATGAAATATTACTGAACATTCTTATAAGAACAACATGAAAAATAATAAGCTGATGGAGTATTAGAGAGCATCATTACAGAAACAGCACTTAAGGAAAGTAATCTGAAAGAGTATTGGTGACACCATTTTCATTCACTGCAGGAAGAAAAGTGCTTTTAAGTAACTGATAAGGAGAATCCAGCAACAGAGGAAACTATCTTGTCAAAGAAGCTGTCTTGTCTATTGCTTCAGTATTGAAGATTGAAAGTTCACACCATCTGTCTTCTAGATATCGTAGCCATTATCTGGTTATTCCTTTTAACTTTCTATATATCTTTTCTCATTAGATCTTAAATGTATGAATCAATGGACTTGCAAGTGTGCTTTCTTAATTGGATCTTAAAAGGTGTGAGTGAGTTTGTGTGATTATAGGTGTGTGCATATATGAAAAAGATCTTGAGTTTCTTTTCCTATTGTATGCTACTAAAATAATACAAAAGTTAGTTAAATCAAACCTTATTTTATACCTACTAATAATTCTTCTGATATTGCATTTGTTTCTCCAGCTCTCTTGTTTTATACTACACATTTGCACCCAGTTTCATCATAAAATATTACAATTTTGTTTCATGGCTCAGTAAGTGTTCTTACAGAGGTATCAAGAAAATACATGAAAAACACAGAAAAAAATATGCAGCAAAGAATAACTGCACACAATACCATAGAAAATAAAGGCTATAACAAATTTCACTAAGAGGAATACCACTGTAGAACTGAACCCTGAGTGACTGTATTTCTGCTAATTAGCATTATGCAAACAGTAGACATACTGTAAAACATCAAGAACACACACTGAAAATTAGCAAAAGGGTATTCAGTGGGTCTTTAAACAATAAAAAGGTGCAAAGTGAAAGGTAGCAACTGTTCAGGGATGGAGTTCCAAAATTTATGAGCATCATTTTATTTGATTGGCAGTGGCATAGAGCTAACTCTCAAGGCTGGCCATTGAACTGTTAGGGAGATTCTTGAGACTGCACTGATGAACATGATGTCACATTACTTTAGACAGCACACAGGGACTAGTAGTCAATATGTTTGAACCCATAAAGTAAAGCAGATGTGATTATAAAACTTCAGCCAGTTTAAAGCTCTGACAACAGCTGCAGTCTGAAATATCTTCACCTGTGCAAGCAGTCTGATAGTGAGTTCTAATGATATAATGTATAATGCATACTGAGGCTGAAGTTGGTGCATAGGGTAGTGTCCTTGGAGGAGTGGACAGAGTGTTGCATCATAATGAACTTATCTGGTGCATGTTTTTCTGTAGACTTTGTAGTGTAAATGCTGCTAGAGGATATGACAGTGAATACCTGTTCCACTGAAAGTGCAGTGAAATTGTTTTATAATAAAGCGTTTGTATCCTGTCAGAGTGTCAGGGAAATTTTACAAGGTGGGATTTGGAGATATTTGTTGGTGTATTTTTAAATTTATGATTAGTGTTTTTTTTTTTTTTTGCATTACCACTGTTCAGATCACTTCAAGGTTACAACCATGTGCAACTTAGCTTTTATCCAAAGGAAAGTGACCCTGGGGTAGATTATATTAAGTTGGGAGGATCCCATGGGTACTTAATTTTTTAAAATTTTTACCAACAATAATACTGCTTTTGGCAAAGCTGCATTTGCATATTTTGATATATTGATATCTATTGATCTGGCAGGCTGGCTGCAGGCAATATAAAACTGTGATGTTGGGATATGTGTAGCCCACTATACTGGAGTGAAGAAAACAGTATAGAGGTAATGAGTGTTTGTGGATGAATGGAAAAGAAAATGTTGGAAATAAAAGCCTGTCTATTTTATATTGTAGAGAGACTGATATCACGTAAGCATGGCCTTTGAAAGTTACCCTGTATGCAAGTCTGACAGCAAGACTGAAATACATAAGCTTTGTGATTCTTTCATAGTGCTAAGGTCAGTGAGGATGGAATTATGTAGTCAGTGTGTCAACAAAGCATTACCTTGGTGTTTTGGTGTCTTAAACAAAGAATTATTTAGGAAAAAACTTTGCTATTAATATGACATAAGTCTTGTATCTACTTAGTGTTGTGCTTTATCACTCAGACACATACCTGAAAACAACACCTCTACCATGGGGATGGTGTCTGCTTCATCATCTTTTAGTTAAACCTACAGTTAGTGCAGTTGCAGTCCCCAGATGAAGTGTCACAACATGCTAAGATTGTCATGGCTGAGTGATGACAAAAGAATTCTGTTGCACCTCAGAGTGAGTCTTGCACTGGTTGTAAGCAAATCAAACAAATGGTGTGTTGTCAGAGTGTTGTCACTTTGTACATTAGAACTCAGTGGTTGATTAAATCAAACAATTTTGTGTGCTGTGCAATAAATGCATACACTTTTATGCTGCGTCCTGTACAAATAGAAAGTGGATGATGTGTGTCCTAAGTGCAAGAACAACAGTGTGAGTTGTGACACTTTGAAAACTAAATCACAGTTCAGACACCGAATTGTTTAAATCACTGTTGAACTTTTTGTGCGTTTTTGCAGGGAGTCTTTCCTCCCAAAGTTCTCAATGTGGGTGCCTGTTAATCAAGCAACCTTGCTTACTAGGGGTTCCTAGGTTGCTACTAAGCATGCATTTCAGGTTTCCATTAGTAGCCTAGCTCATTTTTCCCCATAGTACTGTCTCGTTAAGTGATTTGTCCAGGATTCCATACTAGACAAGTGTATGAGCAAAACAACCCTAGGCAAAGAAAGGAGCTCATTGCCCTAATATCTGTGTTAACTGGATTTTAGTATTATGCATGCTATCTTGAGATTACTGTATGACAAACCAGGGGGAAAATATACAAAGATGCTGCAACTATGGGCTTAATTTGCATATCCCCTAAATTTGCAGTTCTAGTTTCTCACTTCTGAGGATTGCAATTATACTCTTAAGAATTTTAACAGGTACACACACATGAATGTTCTCTGAGGACTTTGCCAGGTCTGAAACAAAACTGTTAATGTGCTGGAGGATAACTGACATCCTCCCATACTAAGAACCGGACATTCCAAAATCTGGAGATACAAGGGAACACATTGTTGTTGATCATTTTTAATCCTGTTAGTGAAACCCCTTTATGGATGGAGAGACAACATCATAACCAGCTTACAAATAAGAGAATGTGGTGAAAGCAGAACAATCTGTAAACATAACATTAGGTTTAATGATAACACATGATCCTCCTATCTTTAGAGGTTGTAATAAAGATTATTTGATCACATGTATAGAGTATTTGGCTGGTCCTCACTGCTAATCATTCAGTGCATCTAAAGTCAGAGATAGCAGTGACAAGACGGCACAGATTCAGCAAGCCATTCCATCTCCTACCCTGTTGTTTACTCATTCACACACACACACATTTCATATGTAGTTATCGGCCTGTTGCACCAAAAGCTATTTTAAGCCTAGCCAAGCTTAGTCCAAATTTACCAAAATATTGCCAATGTGTCAACACCAAAGGAATTTTACGGTTACAATATAGTCTTGTACACATCAAGCATTCACATGCTGATGCTACATAATCAAGATCCATAATACAGTACCAAATTCTTGTCCTGATCTGGATCTTGGTTTTCTATAGTTTGCATTCTTTTTGCTTCACTTGCTGTTGCCTGTTGTACAAACATGGTTTCACCTAAGATACAACAAGGTGTATTTGCATGCACATTATCCAACATTTCATTCACTTTAAATGCAGACTATTATCAAAATATTTGCTGAAATAAATGTGTACATGTATTCCCTACTTCAAATACACATGAAAATGTACAGACATACTACAAAGACACTCTTCTCTTTATCTGAACATGGCATACCCAGTATCTGAGGTGCAGGTGATGATTAGCAGGAGTGGCATACTTTGTCTGTAGGTGTTGTCTTGAAATGCTGACATGTTGCAGCCTAGATATGCAACACTTTCTGTGGTGCTGCCTTTGCCGAAATACACCATGTTTATAAATGAGTGTGGTTGCTTCATTTTAAGGCTGTACAAATTACTTGCCCTTACCTGTCAAGAATAATACTTGTATTTTACTGGGCCCATTATGGATGCAATTCTTTTGCTGGAAATTTGCATACCTCCTTTTTTGAAAAGTAATGACAGCAATTTCTCTCCTTTTGCTCACTTTCTGAGTGTCTCATTTAACGCCACCTGTGAAACCGACAGGCACTGGGATGAGAAGTGAAAGAGAACAGTTGATTAAATCATCATCAAGTCAGGCCGCAGAAAGTCAATTCTGCTTGCCGTCTGCAATGATATCCTTTTATCTTAAAGTAATGAGCTATGGCACTTTTGCATCGGGTAATGCAATGAGTTCTATTAGCATGTTCCATTTGCCTCACAAGCAAGGGCAAGTCATTTCAGCATGCTCATATCATGGCAATCAAAGCAATTGGCTTCACAGACAGAAAAAAGAATAAAGGCTCAAAGTGTTTTCATGGATCACAACACAGTGGAAAAAATAGATTCTCTTATTATGTTAACCCATAATGTACTAAACTTTCCCATTACCACATTGATTTTCATTAACTTCGATATTTCAAAGAATATTGCACAATTTATGTAACTCTTCTGCTAAATCAGAGGTTCGTTAAATATAATCATATTCGATAGCTGAGGTTGTTATGTGTGTAGAGCTAGAGTGTATCAGTTTAAATTGTAAAGGAATAATTCAAACTAAAGATTGTCATAGTAATTTAAACATTTAATAGCACATTCCTAGTAGGCAAACTGAGCTGTTAAAAATAAAAATGTTCCATTTTCATTTCAGGATGTATTATGACGAATTAAATACATATACCAAATGCATTTCTTTTCATCTTAGATTTTTGTGTTATGTAAAAAGAAGTTCTACAAACAGAACCATTGCTTACAGAAGTTCAAATTTCAAATATCATGTGCCTTTTATACATGAGGATAATACTGAACTTGTTCTAGGAAAACAGAAAATATTTCTTCTAATTTGCATCATCATAAATGGAAAGATATGGATTTTTCTCCATACTATACATCAGTTTATTCACAGCTGCGCGAATATTTGGTGAATGTATGTCTAAACGTTTAAAATTTTACCTTAATGAGAGTTCATTATACTAATACCTTCATAGACCTAACAGAATTTAGTGAACCATTGTTTTAAACATTCTGTTAGATGTCAATCCAGAATATAAGACATTAAAACAATGTGTACAAAGAACATACTTCCAAAACTGGGCCATAAAATATTTAATAAAGCTATTTCTATGTATTTCCTTTTTTTCTTTTTCTTTCTATAACACACATCACTCAGCATTTATAATGGCACAAATTATTTGAAGTCATTTCCTGTTTCTGTAACATGGAAAGTATAGCTCTGAGTGGAGGTGCAAATTCTACTTATCATTTCTCAAGAGATAATGTCTATTACCCAGTTTAAGCACTAACTAGACAAGGGGATGAAGACTAGAAAATTGACACCGGGCCTAGCATCCATGTCCCTTATGGACAGAAGTAGCTTATAAATGCCTGGCCCTCACTCTCCTGTTTGGATACAGGACATCATTATTCTTTTGGGAAAACTTGGCTAGGTTTAGAAAGGCCCCCAGGTCATAAACCTAGTAACACTCTATGAATCAATGACTATTTTGTGATATTTTTGTCCTTCAGATGGCTGTTGTTTGCTGGAAGGGACCACCAGTTGTCATTTCTTTTTTTTTTTTTTTTTTTGTATACCTACCATTGTGTGAAGTAGAATTTAAGCTACCCTTGATATTGTCTTGGGCTTTCAAACTTAACAGGCTTCAGTGACCCGTGATTTATGACACAGGACAAGTCATTTACTTTCTCACTACTTAACCTCCCCCTTGTGTTGACATCTTCCCCACTAATGTTCCCTGTAATCTCCCATGCTATGTTTTGCCTTGCCTTTGTAGGTGCAATGGCTGAATTAGCTGTTCTCAGCTAGGTAAGATATATGTATACACACACACACACACACACACACACACACACACACACATGCAAACACACACACACAAACACACGTGTGTGTGTGCGTGTGTGTGTGTGTGTATATATATATATATATATATATATATATATATATAGATAGATATATATACATATATATATATATATATATATATATATACATAGATATATATATATATATATACATAGATATATATATATATATATACATAGATATATATATATACATAGATATATATATATATATATATATATACATAGATATATATATCATATGGTATACACCATTTGTGCAGAAGTCAGAAAACAAGATCAACTTCTTATTGTTCTCTACAAGAAACTTGTATAAAAGTGACTCCATAACTGGGAGTTGTTTCCTTTCTATTGCAAAACACAGAGAGTGTCCTATACATTAAGCTTACATATGTAACAGACATGGATACTTCAGTGACAACACATAAAGCAATGCACTGATCATAATATGTCTGAAATATCACATCTGCTGGTTTGAGCCAGTGATTGCCTTGCCTAGCATTTGAAGTGCTTGGCATCATTTGGTGAAGTACTGCTAAGATGGAGTGCAATTACCTAAAAACAAAGATTATCATTAAATGAAACCTGCACATGTACCATGTCAACAGAGCTGCTAACTAACCACTAACTGTCTAGCTAGAGTACAACGTGGCACTATTAGTGAAGTAAATTAACATATACATCGTCAGATTTTTTCCTGTACATTTACATAAACTAGAATGCTTCTTTCACCATATTTTTTCTCAGAATGCAGTTTAATAGTATGAGTATTCTACATAGAAATTTAAATGTAAGAGTGCTGTGTTCTGGGTTATTGTTGTTCATAGAATTTACAATCTCAGACTCTCTCTATCTCTACAAATGTATATACAGAAGCATAAATAAGGGCTCCCTTTTTCCACAACAAACACATGGAATCAAAAGGAGTATATGAAAAACAGTGGAAAATTGGCAACAGATATAGCATAGCAAATAAGTATAACAGAGTACTACAGGGCATAAAATCAAACAGAGTTCAATAATATGTTAACCCTACCACCAACAGAAAACATGCAGAACTCAAATGCATGCAATGTGCATGGATAAAACATGGCTAGGAAAAAGAAATAGCCATCCCCATAAACAGGTGGACATAAATGCAATGTGCTTTAGCAAAACAAGCTTTAGCATACCTGAAACAGATAATAAACTCCACAGAGCTGAGGTACAGACATCAACCTAACAAATAAGCCAAGTACTGGAATAAGTGACCACTGACACTCGTGCCACTGCACCAGTATAACATCAAAGTACAGCATGATAACCATAGGGAAGAAAACAAGCACTTATGCAGCATGCACCTTAGCTTCGACAGGTAGGCAACATCAATCACAAAAAAACAAGGATGGTTTGAAGAGCATTTGTGTTGGCAGGGAGCTAGTTACACAGGCTAGGTCAAGCAAGCACATTCCTCTGACACATACATCAACAGAGGTAAGATTTCTGAGGAAGGCAGCTCTACATGCTGCTGTGCCATACCCCTCAGAGCCAGTTCTTCAGCTATAACCCATCACAGAAAGGAGCCTAGCATCACTTTGTGGAGAGACCTTTTATTATTAGGTGAAGGTATCCAAAAGCAAGACATACAGACACTGAGATTGCATATGGATGAACCAGAACCATTGTAAGGAATCTGCCCAGTCCTCATTAGTACTGGACAGTTAAACACTAATGCACTCTACTGGCCACCACCATGCCCTAGGCCCTGCAATTGTAGCTTGTGCAGATACAGTGGTGCATTTCCATCAACATCCAGAGACTCCTGCAACATTCCATGCAAAGTTGTTCAAATATGGGAATGTCTGATGATGTGGTGCAGATACTAACATGGGTTACAATGAGGCACACTCAGGATCAGTATTGCCATGGGGAGGGAAATTACTCACACCATTTCTCACTTCAGGAGGGGATGTTCCTACACTGAATGGTCAATAATACCACAAAGGCCATCACCACCCTAGTCCTGATGACAACACAGAGCATTACTGACTTCTCATGGACAGGCATTTTGTTAATGATGGTACCTTTTCCACAGCCAACCATTCACACCACCATCTGTACCTCATACACAACTAAGTGAGATGTGGTCACAACAGGCAGATGTCCACTTGTATGTGTTGTTAGATACTTGATACCACAGTCTGGGAATATCACATGTTGACAGAAAAGGAGCAGTGAAATCTACAACCACTGCAGACGGTAATGGATGGAAGGTTTAATACATCAAGGACACTTTAAGTGAGAGCAGCCAATATGCATGCTTCTTCCATTTGTAATGTATTTGGCAGCAGATCAAGTAACCTGCTCTGACAAGGAATAATGTTTGTTTTTTCTTTACCTCAGGGATAACACTGGTTTACCAGACCCTATGGAACACTCTAACAACTTTCAATTACCTATAAGAAATAGTACCATGGGAGGTGGCATTGATAACCTGGTATTTTGATGAGAGCTGTGCATTTAGATGACCATGATAGGAGGGAACTATAGTTGTTCAAAAATGCAGGGTGCCACTTCTGCATACACCTGCATTCTGCTTGAAATACCCTTTAGTCATGGCTAGAATTCTGAGAACCCTGAATATGACTTAGTTGTGACAAGGTTGCTTGTGAGTAATTATAGGATGTAGCACATGTCTTCCTCCATGACATTGCATATGATTATAGAAAGACAAGAGGAATAATCAATGGAATGCCTACCTATGAGGGGAGCCATGCTCACCCAGATGACTGCTGTGTGCCATGCATACACCACTGGACTGCATCAAGGCCATTGCTAGAAATCTGATATTGCAGTTTCTGCACTGTACTCTCTGTATACTCAGCAATGTGTAGGTGGTCTGCTAAGATGAGATGCATGTGCTGCTTGCAATGAAGTATGTCTGCATGCTGCTAACATGGACTACACAGGAGACATGTCCTGTGACACTGAAATTTCTGTTGATAGGTGTTGTATGCATCTGAGTGACCACTTTCCATCCACTTGTCCACTGTACACAAACTGTGTATGTTATGACCAACTACACTACTGTGCCGATACCTGTAATGCAGCATTTTGCCATGTGTACATCTAGTGCACCTGCCTTATTAACCAATAAGCACCTTCTTTTGTGAGGTGAAAGGCCGCTATGTATGTTGATTAAATGTAGGAATGTCTCATTCTCCTGCTTGGCATGTACCAATCACTCTGTCTCCCACACATACTGTCAACATTGCACATGCCTGCCTACACTCACTGACACTGTCTACATCTGCAAACTGCAGTTTTATATGTTGAAAACTAAAGAAATACACAGCATTCTCCCATGCCTTGCAAAACACACACACACACACACACACACACACACACACACACACACACACACACACACACACACACACACACTCTTACACTTTCCCAGTATTTTTACAGCTGAAGTCTTTTCCCTGCATTCAGTGGCCAGTTCTCCTGCATCTGGAGGCCCTTGTCATTCGCTCCATTGAACTACATGCCTTTGCATTATATTTTCTTTGCACTTGTGTCCCAACTTGGTAACATGTCCCTCTTGCTCTCCTTACCACTCATTCACACTTTACTTTTTCTGACTTCCTAGCTTTGCATTTTGAAATTGTTGGTGACAGGCTCTTTCTATCGAAACTACAAACATTGCAAGTGTTGCACTTTCTTATAAGAAGGTAAAACCTTCTTCCTCATGGGCTTCACACACAGCCAAAACTCTTAAGCAAGTATTTCAGCCCTTGGTGGCTCAGTAGCTGGGGTTTCTGACACACTTCTTTTAGGTCATGCATTCAGGTATAACTTTTGTTTTTGGTAAAAACAATTCTTTTCTTATCCTATGTCTTCCAGAAAATGAACTAATTACCTTCCAGAAAGCTCCATAAAATAGTGAAGCTAAAAGCTAGACATCCTGACATTGGCTGGATTTGTGTGTTACCATTGCAAGGACATGCCTAGCCTAAGACAGCAAATGGCTGCTGAGTAGGAATGTGTTGACAACATGCATCTACATGCACTAATGTCTGACTCTACCATGGTTTGTTCAGATGCATGATAACCACCGTAGTTCAGTGTTTACATTTGAAACACTCTAGGATCAAGCCTGAATATGCTTATAGTCAGGTGATATAGCCTAACTGAACACTTGGCTCTTGCTGTAGTGATTTTTACTACAGTTGATTTTAATCATTTTTAGCAAACAATGATTTCCATGAGACATTATGATATCTTTGACTTGTAGTTACAGCACTGTGCAAGGGGTACTATCATAGGAAGGTGAAATCCCCCCATAAACATCTAAAGTATATAATCTTATAGAGCTCTATGATATTATTAACTGTGAACCCATATCCTCTGTAAGGCTTGAACTCATAGCATTATGTCATTTCCAAATAACATGATATTTTAACCTAATGCATAATACTACTTAATAGCAGTTACTGTCCAAAAGCACAGCTAGAAAGCATCAGTTCTTAATATTATTCATGCTTATAAATAATTACTGATTTATTTTTGCAGCATATATTTAAATAATGAAACTAAATGTAAAATAAAGTAGAACAACATAATTTATTCTCTGCATGGTGCTTCATGCATGTAAAAAATTAAAATCTTGTAATATAAAATGTTATTGACTGTGCTTAGAAATATCACTTGCATTGTCACGAAAATGTCCAATATTAAAATTAACATATTATGCTGGTTTAAATACTCAGAGCTAGAATAAAAGAACAAAAAACAGATTTCAAGCAAACTGAATGTAGTTGAACATAATATTCTTTCAGGAGAGAGCATTTTTACATTGTTTTCTGATCCTACTACCTTATGGGTTTCAAATTACATATCTTAGCCATTTCATAGCTAATTATACTCTAAGCTTGAGTTTCTTTCTGGAAAATAATCTCCTTCACTATCTTGCAGGATATCTTTTCAGTTAAGAGAATGAAAAATACATTTGTCTGAAAAAAGTTATACATATGAGGTAAAGCATAAGTATGCAGTTCACAGCCACTTCATCAAACCTGTCTCTTGGCAAAATGGTAAAAAAATACAAAATATGTTTTTGAACAGTAAAATCTTCCATCTGTGAAATGAAGAAGTTTTATGCAGAGCTGCCGGCATTTTACAAAGTATATTAAGAGACAGGACAGGCAAGCATTAAAGCTGTTTGCTCTGTGCATTTATTGCCTTTGCATAATTTATGAGCTGCTGGGGCTGACCATCATTCGTCTCTGCCAGCGGCTGGCACTCAGGGGCTCATGAGGACAAAGCAGCAAATTGGATGGAGTGTTTCTGCTGAGCTAGCAGCAAAGTACTAGGGTCAGTGTGGGAATTCAAAGCCAGATACGGAACCAATGCCTTGGAGTGTCATGAGGGCCGCAACATAGCAGCAACTTAAACAGAAGCTATGACTGGCCAAATTGCAAAGCTGTCACTCATGTGCAGGATGTGATGGGAGGTTGAACTTTTTAATCGGCTTGGCATACCAAGCTGTTGCCATAATGGGCACTAGTAGGTCTCAGTCCTCTGCCATATGCTTCACTCTGGAGACAAGGTGCTTCTGGGTAAAGAGGTAATTAGTTAATGGCGAATTAAGTGGACCTTGAAATTGGAACTGGACGATTGCAGGCATAAACACTATTAACGCTTTAAAGGGAATAACTGCTGTTTTGGCTATAATTATTTTCCCTTTTCTAAGGCTTCTTGGAAAAACTGTAATAGAACACTTTTTGAATGTTAAAGTTAAGACTGTATTGTCTTAGTTTTCTTTGAGGTTTCAGAAGCTATCATGACCATTGCTGTATTCACTGAAAGAATGAATTCAAAAGTGTGATATGAATTGATATTTCATAAGTATAAAACATTACCTGCTAGTATTGTTAAAAAGTAACTGAGATTATTTTTGTAAGCAGATTAATTGTAGTATAAACTGAATTTGCAGACGTTATTTAATCTCACTTATTGGAGTGCTTACTTTTTTAATTTGGAAGTTGTCACATGCTTTAGTTTCAGAGACAAACTTCAGCTGAATAAAAGGAATAAAAGTTTTTATGAAACAGATCCAGTATTATCTTTTTTAGTGATAACTTTTTATTACTCTCTGTCATCTTTCACTTCGGTAATACTGTAAAGCTGGGCTAAACATTCAACTTGTAAATAAAGACAGTAAACTGGTTTATCAGTATTACTACTTCCAAAGCAGCAAGGCTTTGCAAATTAAACTGAACGCATCCAATCTCAGAAATGTCTGTAATATTGTAAGTTACAGAGTAGAAATTACACAATGCTAATAAATGAGTTGATGTCCTTAGAAATCAAATCATTAAGCCATCATTAGCCATAAAACACCTTGCTGTCTTGTGTTGCATTGCATTGTGAGAAAGTTTGAAACACACTGCTTGATTCTTATGTGATACACATTTTTGAGTCAGAACTGGGTTATATCTTAGATTTAAATCTGTTTGATTCTGTTACGTGTTGCATTTTGTCCACACTTTATGTAGCTTAGTGATTTGACAGCTACAGTTTTAAAAAATGAAATTTGCATGGGTGAATCTGGGTGAAGTTTGATTTTGTGTGTGCTTGTGCATGTCCATGTGAACAGCCGAGCAGATGTGTTAGTATATTCACACACTTGTTCTCCAAAGTGTGTGTGTGTGTGTGTGTGTGTGTGTGTGTGTGTGTGTGTGTGTGTGTGTGTGTGTGTGTAATAAAGTGATATCCAAGTTTACTTTGAGCCAAGAGATCCATCTCCCTGTCTTCTTTCCATAATATAAAAATGAGGGAGAGAGGATTCTGCATACTTTGTATGACTACATAAAACTCAGGTACTATCTTGAGAGAGCAGTCTTTCAGAAAATGTGATCAGTTGTTCATTATTATGATGGTAATAAAAAAGGAATACCTTTGTCAGAACAGACTATTTCCAATTTGTTGTGCATGCAAGTCACTTTTTGTTATACCCACCACAGCACAACTCTCCAGGCATAGTCAAGGCTCTTTCTACCAGGGTCTTGGTGTCATCTGTGTTTTTTTTGGAAAGGATTGGAGTCTAGAAGTATTCTAGAAGCAGCAACTTGGTCCTTTGTGCACTCTTTTAGAAAACACTACAAACAATACAAAATAAATTCCTTCTCCAAAACTGTGACAGACTTTGTCAGGACCATTCTACAGGGCTCCTGGTCCCTCCCCCCTTCTTCCTTACAGTCTGTCTAAACTGTGTTAATCTACATGTATAGCAAAGGCTATTGCAACCATGATCCTAATCCTAAACGTTATATAGGTGTGTAAGTAAACTTGCCATAACAGCAGATGTTCGCATGATCACTGCTGCTGTAGTCTTTCCCACCATTCATCCCCTTTATTTTTGCATGTTTTTGCTACCAGGGTGAGGATCTTCATTTTGATTTCCTCGTTTTGTCCTTGTAAGGGTTTTAACCACCCTCTGTCTGTTGGCATGAAGGCTTTGGGGCTCTTGGCACCGCACCTGTGTTTTTGGTTAGCTCAGCTCTGGACAACTGATGGTTTTGGGCACTTGGAATGCACCGTGAAGTTTTAGAGGCTGGTGATTTGCTATATTCTACGCAGGATATGACTCATGTAGTGAAGGCTAGTGCAGCAGTGATGATTCAAACATTTACTGTTATAAGTTCATTTACACATTTGTAATTTGCCGATGTCCAAGGTAGGACCAAAAGCTCTATGCTGTAGGTTTGGGTCTTATCCCCCTTTTTATAATTAAAACCATCTCAACATTTTAAGTAGTCCTGTAAAGGAGTAGCAACACACTTATAAAGCACCATGTATACTTTTGGTCTTGTCAGATTAGAAATCAGCAAAATACTGATTTAAGTAAAAATGGACTTTTATGTAGAAACAGAATATAGAATCCCCTTAATTTCACTTGTTGTGTGAATCAAAGTATGAAGCAGTAGTTTATTTGAAAGAATCAGTTGATTTTTTTATGCTGTTTAATTTTTGTACATATCAGTGCCATAACATCCTGTAATCAAATTAACTTCCATTTCTCAGAAATCCAGATTTACTAAAATAAAACGTGACTCTTCTTTTTATATATATCTATCTATATATATGTATCTATATATATATATATATATATATATATATATATATATATATACATACTCATACACAGTGGATATAAAAACTTTACACACCCCTGTTAAAATGCCAGGGTTTTGTGATATAAAAAAAATGAGACCACAATAAATCATTTCAACATTTTTTCCCACCTTTAATGTGACCTATAACCTGTACAATTCAATTGAAAAACAAACAAATCTGTTAGGGGAAAAAGTATAAAAAATAAAAAACGTACAATAAACTGGTTGCATAAGTGTGTACACCCTTAAATTAATACTTTGTTGAAGCACCTTTTGATTTAATTACGGCATTCAGTCTTCTTGGGTACACACCTGTCATCAATTAAAGAGACTCTGATTAACCCCAAATAAAGTTCAGCTGTCCTAGTAGGATTTTTCTGACATTTACTCATTTGCCTGCTACAGCAAAAGCCATTGTTTGCAGAAAGCTTACAAAGCATCAAAGGGATCTCATTGTTGAAAGGTGTCAGTCAGGAGAAAGGTACAAAAAAATTTCCACAGCATTGGATATGCTATGGAACACAGTGAAGGCGGTCATCAAAAAGTGGAGAAAATATGGGACAACAGTGACGTTGCAAAGAGCTGGACATACCTCCAAAATTGATGAAAAGGCAAGACAAAAACTGGTCAGGGAGGCTGCCATGAGACCTACAGCAACAGTGAAGGAGGTGCAGGGATTTCTGGCAAGTACTGGTTGAGTACTACATGTAACAACAATCTCCCATATTCTCCATATGTCTGGGCTATGGGGTAAAGTTGCAAGACGAAAGCCTTTTCTTACACAGAAAAACAACCAGGCTCAGCAAAAATTTGCAAAACAATACATCAAGTCTGCCAAAAGCATATGGGAAAATGTGTTATGGTCTGATGAGATCAAGGTTTGAACTTTTTGGCCACAATTCCAAAAGGTACGTTTGCCACAAAACCACTTTGCATCACCAGAAAAACACCATCCCCACAGTGAGGCATGGTGGTGGCAGTATCATGCTTTGGGGTCGCTTTTCTGCAGCTGGAACTGGGGCTTTTATCAAGGTGGAGGGAATTATGAACATTTAAAAATACCAGTCACTTTGGGCACAAAACCTTCAGGTGTCTGCTAGAAAGCTGAAGATGAAGAGGAATTTCGCCTTTCACCATGACAATGACCCCAAGCAAACATCCAAATCAACAAAATAATGGCTTTGTCTGAAGAAAATTAGAGTTTTGGAATAGTCCAGCTAGAGCCCAGACCTAAATCCAATAGAAAATCTGTAGGGTGACCTGAAGATGGCTGTGCACAAGAGATGCCCTCACATTCTGATAGATCTGAAGTGCTTTTGCAAAGAAGAGTGGACAAATATTGCCAAGTCAAGATGTGCCATGCTGATGACTCCTACCCAAGAAGACTGAATGCTGTAATTAAATCAAAACATGCTTCAAAAAAAGTATTAGTTTAAGGGTGTGCACATTTATGCAACCGGCTTATGTACATTTTTTTATTTTTTATATTTTTCCCCCTAACAGACTTGCTTGTTTTTCAATTGAATTGCGCAGGTAATAAGTCTGCAGTTTTGTCTGCAGTTTCCACGTACATTAACCTGCATTAATCATTTGGGCTTATTCATTTCAAGTTACGTTGATTACTTTAAGAAGTAAGTAAATCAAGGCAGATAATACATAGGTCAAGTACAAAATATGCAGTGATTTTGGGTATTCATCTGACTAACTATATTTTCTTTAAGATTAGTTTCTTTATCAAGTTAAGTTTGCCAGCATTGCATTTGACCATGGTGAAATCTCTACTTTCTCCAAAAGCGAAAATATTTGAAGTTTGTATTGCAAATTAATGGAGAGTATGGGGCGAAAAGATGCAAAGAACCCTTTTTTTTACATATTATGAAGATTTCTATAATGACGTTGAATCTGTTACGAGGTTAATGACCCCACAGGGTTGTTTTAATCCTATCCGTGATTCACAAATGTATCTGACAAGTTTTAATATCCTAGGGTTATTTTAAGGGATATATGTAAGCATGGGCGTATGTGGTCAAGCTTTCACAAGCTGCCACTGTCTAATTACCCATCCACAGGTCCAAGTTATGATTGAATTGGGTTATGGAAGAGCTCTGCTTCACATGGATTGGAAGCCTTTTCCAGAGAAACAGTAGTCTTAGAGACACAAACCTGTCCCTCCAATATATTCTGTTTATGTTGCAAATGAAGTTTAGGTCCCTAGACTGGGGAATTCTGATTAATGTTTACAGAAGTGCAACAGGTCTATCAGAGAGGGATGAACAATGCTTTGTTAACCAGGCATAGATGGCACCTCAGCACTCTGTAGCAGCCAAGTAAAGGGAGAGGAGCTTGAAGTGGTCCACATAGTACATGGTGTTTGTGCTCTATTTCCTTTTTGTGATTAAGAAAGGTAGATACTCCATTTTGTCATATTACAGGTAGGTTACATACCAGAGGGGGCATTATAATCAATGATTGGTCTGATGAGGGCTGAATACAGTGGAATTATGACCTCCTTAGACCTGGATGCCATAATTTCAATTATAAGTTGAGCAACATAGAATGATTTTGTTACAACCACAGACATATGATATTCAAAAGCCAACTTTCTCTCTACATGCATTCCCAAATTCCTGACCACTGGGTCTTTCCTTAGTGGTATATTATTAATGTGGTTATTTCCAAGGGCATCCATTTATCCTAAGGATACTATTGTGCATTTATTGACCTTGACTTTTAGACTGGGGCTCTTTGTCCAGTTATTGATCTGTGTCAAGCCTTCTTGGATGGTATTTGTGTCATTTACAAGCAATTCATTTTATGGTTATTACTTAGGTATATAATTTGTGAGTATGAAAGTGATGGACAGGGTCATTTGGAAATACATCATATTTATTTGAATCTCAAGAGTACAAAATGTGAAGAAGACTAAACTAGTGAGAAATTAATAAATCTGTTACCATGGCACAGAAAGTCAAGATAAACAAGGTATCTCCAGACACTGGAATGCTGAACAAACCAGCTTGGATATCTTAGAACACACCAGCTCAACAAAAGTGGTATGCAGATACAACAAGTCCTATATTCTGCATAATTCATTCACATTTTGGATACAGTACATTTCTACATATATGTATGAATGATATATATGTATATCTACAGAGTGTGTGTGTGTGTGTGTGTGTGTGTATATATATATATATATATATATATATATATATATATATATATATATATATACACATACACATACATACACATATATAGTCAGCTTGTTGAGATTTTGCATTGCCGAAACTCATATTGTTGTAAACACGATTGATAATGTAAAATAATGAAACAATGTAAAATATCACAAATCAACTGATAAGCTGAAGTGGATCTGCATGGAGGTCATGGTACAGTGGGGATCAGGGAATGTGCCCTTTTCTCCACTGTAGTGTGATCTCGACGTAGTAAACACTGCTTCTGTTTTGTACTTGGTGTTTGAGATTGTACATTGTTGATCATGTGGTCTCAATCATATGAGTTTTGGCAATGCAAAATCTCAACAATCTGATATATATATACATATATATATATATATGTATATATATATATATATATATATATATATATATATATATATATATATATATATATATCATGGATTTATGTGTGTGCGTGTGTGTGTGTGTGGGGGGGGGGGTGGGGGGTGTGGGTGTGTGTATGTCTCAGTGTTTGTGGGGAAAGAGGAGTTTAGATGGTCTGTGCTGTATCTGTGTGACAGCAATGAGCTAAAATACATTACTCTGGCTGTCATTTACGTATTTGTGCATTTACCAATTTTCTCATAGTAAGACATTAATTTGCTCATAGTTAGAAAATGTGATGTATACTTAGTAAATTCCTTTTGTGGTGAGCACATTGTGTGTGTATGTGTGCATTTACAAAGATTAATTATTATGCAAGTTGTATTTTAGATGGAAAGTACTAAAGTACCTCCAACAACAATTACATCCATAATCCCACTCTGAAATATTAGATTGAGAAACTTTTTCACATCAAATATAAGCTATAAATATGAATATATATTTATACATATACATATATATATATATATATATATATATATATATCTATAACACACACACACAATAATAAAACAAACATGAAATGATTAAACAGTTTATTTACTAAGCATAATTATACTCTGTGGGAGGGATTAACTAGGAATCTAGAAACAAGCAAAAACAAAGCTGGGATCACAGCAGTTGTTGTTTATTGCACTTTAGTCCTGTAATTCCTAAAGTTCTTAGACATCTTCAGAATGAAATAAAACCATCAAACCACAACATTAAACATCACTTTGCTCTTTCCACATGACACAGACCATCCAGTGATAATCAGAATCTAATAAGCGTTGGCTTCATTGCAGATCTAAACAATTGATTATCCCAAATATTTCTTAAGAATGCATACTTGCCTACATAAGATAAATGCTCTAAATAAATATTAAATAAACCACAAAATAAACTATAAAAAAATCACGTTAAAAATGCTTTTCCTGTTTGCTGATCTACTACCTATGAATGTGTCAGTAATAACATGTTAAAAATTAATGTAAGAGGGGAAATCCCAATGTTCCAGAAGTGGTGAGGTAGTTAGCCTGTTTCATCTGACTTACTGCACCACCAGGGGCTTTTATTTCCCTATAATGCTACCCTGTCCAGCACTATTACACAGTAAAGCCATTGACCTCCATGTACTGATGTTCCTTTGTAACCCACCGTGGACGATGGTGCAGACAGACAACCACTAGTGCTCCAGCTCATGCAGATGATGAATATATTTAATGGACATCCCGCTGTGCCATGAGGGTCAGAACAGAAACTTTTGCATGAAGAGCTACATGGCTCAGACGTTGGAAGATGCAGACTATGGACTGCACATTTGGTCCTGAGTACGTCACCAGTTTTATGCATTAATGGTCAATTTGTTAAACTACTGATCATTATTAGATCTGCAGATATATAGTTTAATTTTGCGCTCAGTACTTCCTTTGAGTACAGGTGTCTCACTTGGAAGAAGGGTATTAAAGTTATGTAAATATGAATCTGAATATCCATACGTGTCATTCTGTTCCCTCCAATGAAGAGGTAAAAATCAGCAATTATTTGAAATTGTTTCTGTATTCAGAATTCAGTGAAAGATGGTGCAATAGATAGTTTACTATGACAGTTTTCTGCTGAATGTAATAAAATAGGTGCGTTACTACTGTGGTTTGTAGCTGATTCTAATGTCCTGAACTGTAAACACCAAAACAGCTATAAGCAGACACCGCCCCTTGCCAAAAAGTAGGATCAATTTAATCTCTGTATTGTACTTTGTTCAGTTTAGTCATTATCGTTTTATAAAAAGTGTACTAATTGTTTTCAGCTGTAAATAAAACAGTCATTTTGCATTTTGTGTGTATATTCGTCATAAAGCAAAATTTGTCATATTTATTTACTTGAGTCAAAACTGCTTTACTTTCATGCTTGTGTATTTCAGTTTCTTCATTGAGATAATCATATGCCATATTTTTCAAGCTGCTGTTCCACTTATGATAACAGATGTAGGCACTGTTAACACTCACAATTTAGATGTGGAAAAATGTATATATTTTGACTGAGATTAATTTAATAATTAAGACTACTCTCTGTTAAGCTGAGAGTTAAACAGAAGCAAGGCCAGAAAATATTCATATCCGAGGAGATCTTTCCCGTTCTTACCTTAGAAATGCAATAAAAGTCACATACTGTGAATGACACTCTGTCCTATACGGATGATTTACTGCAGGATTATGATAGAGCATAACATAGTTATCGATGCCCTAAAGTAATATCCATTATCCAGGCTCAGATAAGATCCATTTATTAATGTAATATAGACATAAAGAATGCATTCTCTGTATTTTATTTGCAATCATCACTGTTAAGTCTCTGTACGATTTTGCCTTCACTATTTTTTCCATCATTACTCATCTTCTTGCCAGGAATGCATTATGCTTATTTATTACTAATGTTTCTTTCTTTCTTTCTTTCTTTCTTTCTTTTTATATTTCAGTGTGACAGTGAAAGTGAACAAGATGAGAAGGTATGTAAAAATTGTATATTTTTTCAGACAGCAAATCTGGTATTTCTGCAAACAGTGAGTTAGAAGAGCATCAATTTTAGCATTTCTTTCGTTAGTCAGGGAGTAAACCATACAATAGCATAAATGTCAGCGGGTTTCATCTATATCGTACATGATCTCAAACCCAGCAATTGCAGTCTCTTCTCTGTGGCATAATGCACTCATCCATGTTCATTCTTGAAAGTGTTAATTCTCCGAGTATATTTTTCATCTTGTGAGTCTGCACTTTGTTCACAATCATTAGTATCATTGTACAGTAATATCTTCACCATAGAGAGATGCACAATGCAACTAATAAACAAAAAATGATTTTACAGAAGTAGTTAAAGTATGCAGTACAAATACAAAACATAAACAAATTGAAACAGTTTTCATCATTTAAAAAAATAAACTTAATTGCCATCTGGAGAATGCAAAAGCTACTGGAATGCATGTTTCTTTATTTGCCCTGTCTTTTTAATGGTAGTAGAGATGAACCTGAGCATAAAAATGGCAGCGCTTGCGCACTTGGATGTTGCAACCTGAAACGCAAACTTGTGATGTCAAGGAATAACATATAAATAAAATTAACAGAAATATTACCACAGAATATGGAATGAATCTCTATCGCTGGAAACATTTTGTCATCTTTGTCACAAAAGTTTAAAGTTCAAAGAAAGATCTTTGAAATAATTTTAAAGGCAGTGCTTGAATTCCATATTCTTGCATGTCCTGAATCAGGTGTACTCTGTCAGTTGTCATATGCTGTTGTCAGTAGTAATACACACTCTATTTTGCTAGTACCCTATTTTATCTTCCTTTGTCCCCACAGTTGGAGATAATTGTGAGAGCTAAGGGAATGGTTTAAGCTATCACGCGTGATGTGTTGTGTATTATGGAAGTCATAAAGTGATCAAAAGCAAGCCATCCATTTGATGTGACTCCATCCCAGATCTACTCATGGAAAAAAGATCCAAGTGCCACATTTATAGTAAATACTGACACTATGGTAGAAAGAAGAACAAGCAGCCATGATGTTTCACTCAGTAAGAGGCAGTTACAGTCTACTGCAGCTCATAAATATAATTGTGTATGAATGTATGAACATGTGCATGTGTGTGTGTGTGTAAAT